>NW_028300632.1:119872-137401 GCF_049724085.1 Artemia sp. Qi Xiang Cuo
CGTTAAATACTGTATACTTCAGTAACTTTGAATAACGGTTTTCCCACCGCTTTCAATAAAGTTGCTGATGTATGGAGCGTAAAATTTATACAATATTTTTTTTTTTTTTTTTTTTTGTTCCAATATTCTTCGCACCCACTCTTTGACTTTTAGTATTACGATTTTATTAATCCTACGTTATTTATTGTAGTATAGTTTATCAATGTTTATTTCTTTGGATCAGTGCATTGTCTCCCCCTTCTCCCGTTCGAGACATATGACATCTTTTTTATTACTTTTTGCACGTGTTTGTTTTTAAGCACATTGTCTTATGTTATTTCCAAATACTATTAACGCCATGAAAAACTAAAATGTTTATATTGTCATCTAAAAGAAGGCTAACCCAAATATTAACAAAAAAAATTTATGGTGACTATACAAAACCTTGAACAATTTGTTTGGCTTTCTGAAGAAGAGGTCCGAATGGTAACTGTAGTAAAGTAATAACCTTCTTCTTCGAAGAAAAAGAAGAAAAACCTAACGAACAATGGTAATGAAAATTAAAATAATTTTGGCATAAAAAAGAATTGATTTCTACTGATTCTTAGAAGAAAGAAAGATATCCTAGAAAGTTTTAGAAAACTCAGAAAACTTTTGAAATGTTTGAGAAGCAAATTGTATACACTGAGATGTTGAATCGTTTAATCTGACTCAGTTTAGGAGGAGGAGCTTAGAATTAAGAGTCATTGAATTGTTTAAAATAGAGTGAATATTATTGTCAATGGTAGACTTTCTACCTTATAGTTGAAAGTATGCATTAAAGGGAAGGGGGCGTGTATTATTTAGGTGACTTTCATAGTACCTTTTGAGTTACCACAGTTGAACTGTCTTGCTCAACCGAAGTGTCTTGTCCAAGTGATTTACTAAGTGGTAAACCACCGAGTGCGCCGAACTGCGATTTACTGTAGAAATATAACGGGGATCATCCGTACTTTTACCTGTCAGAAGCGAACATATGTTATGTTTCGCAAAAGTCAACACCTACAGCAGCCAATAGTGGCAGTTTTAGACCGTTCTACAACTAATATGTAGTCAAATTCATGTGAGTAAAATGTAAAAAACAGAACTTGCGTCTTGAAATAGCTCCTCATTTGAATAGGAGGACTGTAAAAATGTATTTTAAACATACGTATTTACACATACACCGTTTAACTCTTCGAATTTCCACGAACTGACGCCTATGAGTCAACAAGTTGAGAGCCTTAATATTGAAGTATAAAAACAAAATTGACTGCAGAATGGAACAATAAAAAGTGTATATCTGTATAATTTCATTTTTTGATTTAGTTCAAATTATTGATTAAGTTTTTTTTTTGTCTTGGATATAATTAATATTTTAGTGTTTATTTTATTTTTTACAAAATCTTAACATAAATAACAATGTTAAAATACAGGTGCATGAAGATGTAATAACTTTATGGAGAAAGCAATTCAAAGTTTCAAAATAATCTTCGTAACAAGGAATTTCAATAACAGGTTTCAACCAGTCAAAACTAATATTTTTGGATGTACCTTGTCGGTGAATCAATTTTTTATAAGCTCTGACGTTCTTGGTTCGAAAGCTTGCTCAGGTAAGGTGTTCCGAGCCGCGTGGAAGACCAATTTGTCCCATACTGGGGGAACAGATGTTTTTTAACTCAAAAAAAAAGGATCACCTAAATAAGACACTTTGCTTGGACACTTGCAATCAACAACTATATCAAGTGAGTAGGTATGCCTAAAACTAGTCTATAAAAAAACATATTAGACAATACCTCACGACGGTAAGAAAGAACAAGCCCATCATAAATTTATCTAGTAAATTCGAATAAACTCGTCACTCGTTAATCCGAATATACACAGGTTGAATAGGGTTACTAACAGGTCTACAAAAAAGTAATAAGATGAGTTCTACACAAAGTCGGGACGGAGATGAGGCTTGTGTTTGTGACGCGACGTTTATGAACTTTGAAGTAATCTAGGTAGTCTATGCTATTATATCCAGTGGTTGTGTCCAGTGAATTTTAGTAGTTCCAAGTAGTATATTCTACTATTTCCAGTGATTGTGTTTAACTGACGTCTTCTATAACTCAAATCATGAAAATAGCAGAAAATAGACGTTCAGGATGGCAGGTGTATCTGAAAAAGAAACAAAGAAAATAAAAATTTATATAAATGTTATATAAATTCACCAAGTTCAACGATTTTCAACAGAGATGTGAGACGAAGGCCTGAGAAAGTCAATTAACATTAACATTCGGTACCCACGTCAAAATTCAAGGCTTAAAAATATCGGCAAGACCTAGATTTTCTTCTTTTAATAGTTGAAGCTCCAGAGAATTAATAACTTTATAATTTTATGCTGGTTCTTGTAATTAACAGTTTTTTTTGCACGGAACGGTTTTTTTTTTATTACAAAAAATAATTTATTAATAATGTTACTGTTAAAAGATATTTGATTATTATTTAATTATTATTATTATGTATATACATGTTATTATTATTATGTATATACATGTACTTGTTCACTCATATTGAAACTTTGGGTTTTCTTTTTTAAGGTTTTTGAATTGTTGCAATCCCTTGCCAAACAGCGAATAATTGTTAGTAATAATTGAAAGTTTTCGTTTTTTGGGCCTTCCTGATAACATTAAATAACTTAAATAAGCTTAATGACATAGCGAGATGATGTCATATTAAAAAAAAAGCTATTTCTAAAATTTTCCGATATTTATTTATTTTTAGTTAAAAAATAAAATTATTGATCAGAAAACTTAAATAATTTTGAAGTTAATTTAATAAATTTATACATTCTGAAATGAAATTGAACATTTTTATAGTTTTTTTTTTTATTTCTGAAAAATAAATTTTGCTTAGAAGAAAATACATAGGTGTTTTTATAAAAAAAAAATTTCTACTAAGCTTAAAATTTTTAATTTTCTTTTTTAATGTTTGTGAACTGTTGTCATTAATATTTAATACGTGTGAAAATATTTTCGATATTACCAGTGAGTGGCTCTTATCCAAGTTCTAAAATATAGTTCAATGATGTGTTTTGCTCAACAATATCGCTTCATCTGGAAGCAGAAAATAGTGTTACGATTTACCCATGTGAGCATTCGATAAAACCTTTTAAAAAAAATATCTTTCAAATATATTTTATTTTTGAAGCTACTCCAATTTATAACAACGATATGTACGACTAGACTTCAAACTTTTTTTTAGGTTTTTGAATTGTTTTAATCCATCTTTAAAATAAAATAATATTTTTGCAATTACCAGTTTTTTGCTTTTTACGAAATTCGATGTCTTTTTGTGATTTTTTCTTTTTAAGGATATTTTATGATGTAGAAAATCCGATATTTAATAACTAATTCTAATAAGCTTAAAACTTTTTGATTTCTTTTTACGGTTTTCAAATTGTTGTAATCCCTTGTTAAAATATATATGTGATTACCATTTTTTTGCTCTTTAGGCAATTAAATGTCTTTTCATCGTGCAGGTTCAAATATATTTGATTAATGAAGAAAGACCGATTTCATTCTAAGCTTTAAACCTAAGCTTTAAGTCAAATTAGTTTGGAATAGAGATATAATTCTTCAAAAAAATTGTAGCATTCTACAAGGGTGTAATTTGCTATGGGGCGGGGGGCAACTGCCCCAGTCAGGCCTCAGTTTGTCCCCTACCAAGACCCCGCTTTGTCCGCCCAGCTGAAATTTAGTTGTTTTCAAAATGTTTTCAAAACTAAAATAAATCTGCATAATTCAAGCCTCAACAAAAGCACATTAGATTTTTAAAATTTATATTTAATCATCCTCAACATAAGCACATTAGATTAAAGCCTCAACAAAAGCACATTAGATTTTTAAAATTCATATTCCATCATCCAGAATGGTATTATGCTCCATGCTTGTCGATCCATGCTTTTCGGTGCTTGCCGATGAAACGGCGGACGTTTCGAACCTGTCTGTTTGCGTCCGCTACACATTCAAAGGGAACCTGCATGAGGACTTCCTTGGTTTTGCACCCAGTTTCTGATATGACTGGGCAAGATCTGGCGTCATCACTCCTGTGATTTCTAGAAAGCCTTCTTAATCTGAACAATATGGTTGGTCAGGGATATGGCGGTTCGGCAGCGATGACTGGGCATCTTAGGGGTGTCCAGGGTGTTATACGTCAACAGCATCAGAAGGCACTTTACGTCTCTTGTCGTGCGCACAGTCTCAACAAGGTCATCTCTTCTGTATGCTCTATTCTGGCGTTTAAGCATTTCTTCGGTGTCTTGTCACAAGTCTGCATTTTTTACCATACTTCCCCACTCAGGACACATAATTTAAAAGAGAAGATCAATGAAATACTACCGGATTCGAGGAAACATACTTTAACCGGACTCTGCGAAACAAGATGGGTGGAGCGCCACGATTCAGTCGTGCGTTTTCTTGAGCTGCGAAGGTAGAAGTGGTCACAGGTTTTTGGCAAATTTCAAGTTTTTTGCAAGTTTTTTCAGTTATTAAAATGGGTGGTGGCACCACTGCTAGAATTAATAGTAAAGAACAATGCACTTCATCAACTTTGGTGTCTTGTTCTCAACTATGTTCATTCGCCTTTTTTGATAAGCAGATAATAGAAAAATAAAGAAACTTAGGTAGAATAAAGGATAATAGAAAAAAGGACAAACATCCTTCAGGATGAGTAACCGTGTAGAATACAGGATACTACAAAAAAGAATATATATCCCTCCGTATGAGCTATCGGGTGTAATAAAGTATAATAAAAAAAAGGATATACGACCCCCTTATGACTTACTGGGTAGAATAAAGTATAATGGAAAAAAGTATTTACAGCCCCATGATGAGTTACCGGGTAGAATAGAAATAAAACTAGAACTAGCAGTAAAGTGATGGTCAGTAACAAGTAAATATAATATAATAAAAATTAACCTATGCTATTTATCTTTTTTGAAAAAGCGGTCAAAGATGTCGTTTTCGAGCATTTTTGTGATACCCAACAATGCTTCAGTCCTTTATGGATTATGGATTAATCCGAGTTAAAAATTGCCGTTATTGTAAGCGATTACTAAATACTCTGGAGGGCATACTAAGTGACCTGGGCGATTTCACACAAGGCCCAACTAATGCAATTGAACAGACTGGGAGTGGTGCTATTGACGATTCTACGCCCCCCCCCGCCCCCCCCATTGTGTTTTATTATAATAAAATAAACTAAGAAACAAAAAAAAAATATTTTAAATTTCAATATTTTTTTTAATTAATTTTTTTACATTAAAAAAAAATACAAAATAAAATCGACTATACACATATCACACTTCTTCCATACTGGTTCAAATAGTAAATAAAAAAATAATCACTGTATATTAACTCTTGTTGGACATACGGATGACGAAAGACATACATAACGAAACATAAAAAAAAGCTCGTGGGCACGCTGACGAAATCACTCGGTACGAATAAAGTTGAAATTTCGGAGACTCATGGTGTTCAATTTTCAATTAGTAACATATCTTTCAATTTCATCACTTTTGTTATAAAATAGAGCAAGAGACATTTTATTACCAAAGCCTAACGGACCTAGGCGCACCTCCTCTAATAACTTGTGTTGTCCTAGTTTTGCTCCTTAGAAGTACCAATACTACCCTCTTCATCGAACTCTTTTGGCACGATGTTCCAAAAACCCGGCCTAGTACATCTTATTTTTGGACATATATGTAAGCTAACGACAGGTCTTCTTTAAATTAAACTCCAAAATCTGTAAATGAAGACCGGACTAAAAGTAAAATCTAGTATGAAGGTCTGAACACACGATAAAAGTGGTCACAGGTTTTTTGCAAGTTTTTTCAGTTTATTAAAATGGGTTGTGGCACCACTGCTAGAAGTAGTAGTAAACAACAATGCACTTCATCAACTTTGGTGTCTTGTTCTCAACTATGTTCATTCGCCTTTTTTGATAAGCAGATAATAAAAAAATAAACAAAAATAGGTAGAATAAAGGATAATAAAAAAGGACATACATCCCTCCGGATGAGTAACCGGGTAGAATAAAGGATAATACAAAAAAGAACATAGATCCCTCCGGATGAGCTACCGGATGGAATAAAGGATAATAAAAAAGGATATACTGCACCCTGATGAATTACTGGGTAGAATAAAGGATAATGGAAAAAAGCATATACAGCCCCTGGATGAGTTACCGGGTAGAATAGAAATAAAACTAGAACTAGCAGTAAAGTGATGGTCAGTAACAAGTAAATATAATATAATAAAAATTACCTAACCTTTTTATCTTTTTTAAAATAGCGGTTGAGCAGCTCTTTTTTGAGCAGTGTGCCAACTGATGCAAGCACCTTCATTCTTTCCTGAAATACAACATAAAGTTTGAGAAAATAGAAAAACTGTTTTCAGCTCTGGATAGCCAGATTCAGTCAATATAACTTCAGGTGTCTACTATTGACGAAAATGTTGTATTGTAATGTTGTTCATATCAATTATGGATTAATCCGAGTTAAAAATTATTGTATCTTTGTAATTGTAATTGCCGTTATTGTAAGCGATTACTAAATACTCTGGAGGGCATACTAAGTGACCTGAGAGATTTCACACCCGGCACAGCTAATGCAATTGAACAGACTGGGAGTGGTGCTATTGACGATTCTATGCCAACCCCCGTCCCCCCCTGTGAGGTTAATGATACTACAAGTAACGAAGCAACAACTACACAAGCCTTTAAAAGTCAAGATTTTTTTTCGTTCTAACTAGGACATCACCAGAAAAAAGTCTAAAGCGCCAAATTTAGTGACCCCTTTAACTCTCTGGTGTCAGGGGATATAATAACAAATCCCCTGGACATCACCCATGTATGTGTTAACAAGATTCGAGCACTTCTAGACCAACAGAGAGGGGTGTGGGTGCGAAGGGACAGCTTAGAAGCCTCAATAGCACTAAAATATTTTTTAAAGAAAATGCGAGCAAGCTACATTCGAAATACTTGCACACAAAGATTTTAGCAATTCGCCCGCATTTATCAAATCAGAGGTTTTTTTAGATTGGGTAAGTAGCATTGTAAGTAAACTGAATAATTATAACGAGGGGTAGCGGGTCGGTGGTTTTATTTATTAGGAGTCTAAACATTAATATTTGTAAATTTAAAAAGCATTTTATTTAAAGAGGCGGACATGCGGAGATGGATATAGTTTTAAAATATCATTCAGATTAAGTGGGTTGTCAGGGGGTACACCGAATCTTTCGATTCAAGGCTATAGTGTTTCAATTATACATTTTACTTGCTGCCTATAGACCCCTGTTGAAGGATGCCTCCAAAAAAAAGTTGGAAGAATTAGCAGTTAATGGGATGGAGGACTCAAAGTTTCTAATAGTAAATTTTAACTGTTTAAATGATCAATGTCCCGTGACATTAGAAGGAATAGATATTTTTGAGCGGGCTAATGCACATTTAAAGATTGGTGTCACGGTGTTGCAGTATGAAATAGACTTTGAGGAGGGTCACCGTTGTGATAAGAAGGGAGTTTTATTTCCAGTATCTTTCCATATAGAAAGATCTTACGTTTTAAGAATTTCCAGACTTAGTCTTAAGTCTTACGTTTTAATACTTAGTGATACACTAATATGATTTTTGTTTGTAAAAAAAATAGTACACTGTTTAGTGAATTTTTAAAAAAATTCAGATTTTGACAACAAATTTCTAGCAAAAAAGCTAAAAAATCGAAATTTTTCAAGATAAACAATTTTCTTATAATCAAAAAGAAAACCCGTTTATTTTCGAACACATTAGGCTGCGAAAAAAAAGTATAAATTATTGTGTCTGAGGGTTCCACAACCTTTTTTAGCGAGTTTACCCGATAATAGGAATTTTACTTAGTAGCCTGCTACCTAGCGGGAAGATTTTTCATTATGCGACAGCAGGTAGAATTGTTCATTCCTGGACAGATAGAAAGTCATTGGTCCTGAAGTGATGATTTAATACTGGTAAAGTAAAGGTAAACGCCAGCTAATTAGTGTTATTTGGACAGATAAACAGTTTGTTAGAACTCTGATCGGTTTGTTAGAACTAGTGGCTCTAAACATCGACAAGGGTGTAGTTTTCAGGTTTTTGGGTGTCAGTACCAGATAGCAAGCGATCTTGGTATCACAACGATTCAGATAATTCGCTTACGTTACTCTACGCCTCATTTTGGTCAATTCATTTAGGACATTTCGTAAAGGTGGTCCGCCACACAAACTCTGAGGTGATAAAGATAACTTTACGTGAGATAACCATGAAAATTGGTCAATATGACACACGGTGATTATCAGTGTTCACAATCATGTTCGACAATGCAAAACGGATACGTCAACTACATTTTTAGGTCCCTTTTCGTCCCTTCTTGGCTAGAGTCCTCTTCAGGCTCATTCTATGTCAATGCAATACTGTGGTAAGAAATCATACAATCAGATATTTAAGGCAGCATCTTCAATTCAATTTACAGCTAGAGCCTGGAGAGGACCCTTGAACAGAAGCGCAGGAATACAGCTGTAGTAAAATGTAGCTGACGCATCAGTTTTGGAGAGTCCAATGATTCATGATTTACATACTTTATCTTTTATCCACTCTTTTATTTTACAGACTCTGTTAAATTGCTAGAGGACATCTTACAAAATATGCAGCGGCTGCCATTTGAGCTGACACCAAGTGAAAAAATTTAGACTATTATTCAACAACAGCAAGGGTGTGATTTGCCAGGATGTGACAGAAGATTCCCTCTGCAGGGTGAAGAATTTCGCAATTTTTGGACTTCTGGTGGTTTTTGGACAGGAAGTTCATGTTTTACATTAATAAATATTTAATAATACAATAAATATTACCTCACTTTGACGAAACCAATCTAAGAGCCCTTCTATGGCTCGGTTGACCTTTTCTTCTTCAACAGCATACATTATAGCCGACAAAGTCATAATCATAGCTAAAAAAAAAAATAATAACTTTGATTTCAAAATCGAAGCCAGTGAAAAAAATGGTTATAAAAACATTTTGATTGTCTTTTTTCGGGGGGAAAGGTGCCCCTGACCGGGTGGTTAGTTTTACTCCAATAATTTTCGACTATATAAAAGAGCAATAGCACTTTGAATTCTCCCAATCGAATGCACCCTTTTTGAAGTTTCTACGACAAAGCTTTCAATAAAAACCTTATATTCCACCCCTTGCCCTAAGGGCTCTGAGGGGGAGGGGTTGTCATCCTCAAAGACCTAATGTCCAGAGCTCACTACTAAGTTGAACAAAATGGTTACCTCAAAATTTTTATTGGATGTGTTTGGATAAATGATCGGCGTTAGGGAGGGGTTAGGTGCCTTTCAATCACTTTCGACTATCAAAAATGGCACTAGCCCTTTCAACTTTCTATTGAAGGAGCCCTTTTCAAGCTTCTACGACAAAGCTTTCAAAGAAAACCTTATACGCCCCCGGGGCAAAACTTAACCCCCTTGCCTTGAAGACGGTGGGGGGAATGTCCTGCTCAAAGATATAATTTCCAGAACTTTCAACTACGTTGAACAAAATGGCTATCTAAAAATTTTGATTGAACGTGTTAGGGGAAATGGTGAGCGTGGAAGAGTTGTTAGTTGCCTTCCAATCACTTTCGACGATTAAAAGGGGCACTAGCCATTTCAATTTCCAATCGAATGAGAAAATTTTGAATTTTCCAAAAAAACGATTTATATTAAAAACCTTATAGGCCCCCCGGGAATAAATAACCCCCCCCGCCCTGTGTAATGGTGGGGGGGGGGGTTGTCAACCTCAACTACCTTAATACCGGAAATTTAAAAACAGTTGAAAAAACAGGATATATCAAAATTTCGATTGGATTTGTTTGATGATAGTGGTGGGCGTAATATGGGGTTTAGTTGCCCTCCAATTACTTTCGACTATTGAAAACAGCAATAGCCTTTTGAATTTCCAATCGAAAGAGCCTTTTTGGAAGTTTCTACGACAACGCTTTCAATAAAAACCTTATATGCCCCATGGGCGTAACTTAAAACCCTTGCCCTGAGGGCTGTGGGGGAGTTTCCTCCTAAAAAACCTAATTCATATCTAGAAATCAACTACGCTGAATAAAATGGCTATCTGAAAATTTTGATTTGATGTGTCTCGGGACAGAATGGGCGTGGAAGGTGTTAGTTTCCTTCCGATCACTTTCAACTTAAACGTCGAAAGTGACTATTAAGGGCACAAGCCACTTCAATTTCCAATGAATGACCCCTTTTCAAAGTTTCTACGACAACTTTTTCGATACAAAGTGCCCTCGTCAAGGAAAAAAATAAAAAATAATACATTGTGCCAACATCGTTCTTATATGCCCCTGGGCATTAGTGAAAGCCCTTGTCCTGAGGGCTGATGGAGAATGTCCGCCTAAAAAACATAATTTATATCTTCAAATCAACTACACTGAACAACCTGACTATCTAAAAATTTTGTTGGTTTGTGTTTAAGTAACGGGTGGGGGTGGAAGGGTTGTTAGCTTACTTCATATAAATTTTTAATATTAAAAAGAGAATGCGCCACTCCAGTTTCCAACTGAATAAGCCCATGTTCAAAGTTTCTACGACAACCTTTTCGATAAAAAGGACCCTGGTCTAAAGAAAAAAATTTATTAATAATACATGGTGCCAAACTCGGTCTTACATGCCCCCAGGGCAGAACTTAGAACCCTTGTCCTGAGGGCTGATGGGGAGTGTCCTCTTCAAAAACATAATTTATATCTGGAAATCAAACACACTAAACAAAATGGCAATCTCGAAATTTTTCTTGGATGCGTGTGGGGAAATGCTGGTCGTGGAAGAGGTTTTAGTTGCCTTATAATAAATTTCGAATATCAAAAAATGTAAGTGCCGTTTAAATTTAAAATCTAATTCGCCATTTTAAAATTTAATAACACTCATTATTTTGTAATGTCCCTTTTATGAAAAAAGAATAAAAAAAAAAAAAAAATAAACAATGCATTTTTCCCCACTGTTTCTTTTCTTTAATTATTTCATTTCCGTTGTTTTTTTTTCGTTTAAAGCGGGATTTTAAAATTCAATTTAAGTTTCACAAGTTTTAAGATTTGTTTACTCATTTACATTCGTAACTATTGTTTGTTTGTTTGTTATGATTAGTAATTTCTAGTTGTTTTGAGTTTGATTTTTGTTTGGTTTCTATTTGTTCTGATATTAAGTTTAATATTTAAATGACTTTTCTTTAGATAACTTCTTTTTCTTAAAGTATTTTTTTTTAATTAATTCTATGAAACTCATATGAAAGACCTTCGTATTTTTGTAAGTAGAAGTTAAACATGCATACCTTTTCTCAATAACATTTACTATATGTAAATAATTAACAAATTACCTAGCTTACATCAATTGTCCGGACGCATTGGGGAAAGGGGCCATCCCAAATGGCATAATTACTGAACCTTTCAACAATGCTGAAAAATTAATGTCTCAAAACTTTGTTTGGATATTTGTTTTATAATATTATGAGATTGACTATTAAATTTACTTTGACTCTTATAAATTGCACTAAACCTTACAATTTCAAATCAAATGAGACGCATGATATTTATACACCCAACAAGACCATAAAAAAAACTTCTATACGCAAGAACAGAGCTTAAAGCCACCTGCCCCAGTGCTCTGGGTGGCTGTGTCAAACCTGGAGCCAGTGTTATATGTTATTTATACTATTTTAAACAAAATAATCATCGCACAAGTTCAATCACACCCGTTTTGTAAAAATAGGGCTAGTTGGGTGGTGAGGGGCTAGTTGATCTTCATTATTTTTGACTCTTTAAAGGCAACTAGAACTTCAAATTTCAGCCAAATGGGACACCTCTAAAGTTTAAACAACCATTCCTTTCCTAAAAATCTTAGATACCTCGGGGACATAACTTACAACCCTCTTCCCAGCCCCTTGTGGTTTGCATCAACCCCTAAAACCTTGTTATATGATCTTTGGACTATTTTGAATAAATTGACTGTCTCAAAATATATATTGGATGCATCTCGGGAAAACACGAAGTGTGTGTGAGTGAGGGAGGGGGGCTAGCTGCGCTCTGGTCACTTTAACTCTTAAAAAGGGCATTAGAACTTCTGATTACAAATCCCATGAGTCCCTTCTAAAGCACATACAACCACCCTTTTAACAAAAATCGTATATGCCCCAAGGGCATAACTTAAAACCCTTGCCCTGAGAGCTAGAGGGGGGGGGTTGTCTTCGTCCTCCCCGCGGGGTCCCACCCCTAGACTTACGAGGAAAAAAATCCCATATCCACCCTGGAGGGGAGGTTTTGGGGGGAGTGTGGGGCTTTCGGGGGGGGGAGGGGCGGGACTGGTGGCCCTCAAATCGCTTTTGAATCTTAAAACGGCATTATAACTTCTAATTTCAAATGAGCCTCATCTTAAGTTTATACGACCGCCCAGTCCATAAAACCCTACATGCTCCTTAGGCATAACTTACAACCCGATCCACAGGTCCCTGGGGAGTTGTTTCAACCTCAAAAGCATTACTATTAAAATCTCTATATCACAATTTTCATAAGATGCGTTTGGTGAAAAGAAGGGTTGTCTGGCTAGCTCCCTTCCTTCACTCTGACTCTTAAGAGGGAACTAGAACTTTCAATTTTCAACCAAATGAGCCTCCTTTAAAGTTAAACAACCACTCCTTCGTTAAAAAACTTAAATGTCCCGGCGCATGACATACAACCCTCTCTCTCAGACTCTGGTTGTTTGTATCGACCCCAAAAAACCTTGTTATATGATCTTTGGATTATTTTGAAGAAAATGACTCTCGAAATTTCTATTGGATGAAAATCGGGAAAACACAACGTGCGTGTGTGTGTGTGTAGCTGTCCTTTGATCACTTTGACCCTTAAAAAAGAACACTAGAAATTCTGATTACCAAAGATATTCTGTATACAAAATATAACATAGCCTAACAACCAAAATATTTGTTAAATATTTATTAGAATATAACTACAATGAAATTTTTCACTGAGACTAAGCTAATTGTCTCAGTGTACAAACATCCATAAACTGTTTACTGTCTGATATTTTAGATCTAAATTATCGAGTGTGTAATGGATAACAGATGAGTGCCTAAAAAACCTCACCTCCCCCCCATTTGTTTCCAAGGAGCGACGCCCCTGAAGGCTGACATGGTGAGGACTATGACCGAAAATTCTAAATTATAAATCCTTAACTAACCAAGAAGGCTTGCATATCAAACAGTTTGTGTTAACAAACTCTAAGTAAAGAGCGACGCGGCTCAATGGTAATCAAAACTCGAGACAATGGGTTTTTGATACCAATAGATATTACAATAGAATAAGATGTCAATGCTGATTTCAAATATATAACTTTCATCAAGTTTAGTGCTATCAATCAACAGTTACGCGCCTGAGAAAATTTGGCTGATTTTCAAAACGAGGGGGAAATGCCCCCTAAGTTATAGAACCTTAATGAAAATCACACCATCATATTCAGAGTATTATAGAACCCTACTGTAGAGGTTTCAAGCTCCTCTCTACAAAAATTGGGAATTTTATATTTTTTGCCAGAAGAGAGACCACGGGTGCGTGTTTATTTGTTTTTTTTCCCTCAGGGGTGTTCGTATTGACAAAATAGTCCTAGATTATCTTGGGAGGGATCATTCGAATGAAAAACAAAAGCTCTAGTGCCATTTTTAAGTAACCAAAAAAAATGGAGGGCAACTAGGCCCCCTCCCCTGCTCATTTTTTCCCCCAAGTCACCCGATCGAAATTTTGAGACAGCCATTTTGTTCAGCATGGTCAAATATATGATAAATATGTTTTTTAGTGTGAATTAATACCCCGATGGTCCCAGTGTGTGGGATAAAAGTTATTAACTTTACCAAATTTTAAAATATTGTTTGGTTATTTGGTAATCATAATTATTTTTTTTGTTGGTATTTTTTTCTGGTAGGGGGTGGTATGGTGGGGTCGGTGGCTATGTTGGAGGATCTGTTCATGATGGAACTTCTTATGGGGGAAGGGAAATTGCCATGAAGGGAGCGTCGGACTTGCCAGCATTATTTATTGGTTATTGGGAAGTATACAACCATTTTCAGGAAGGATTTTTTCTTTTAATTAAATTTTCAATTAAATCAATTAAATTTTCAAAATATGACGTGAGACTTAGCCTGGATATTTATGTAGCCAAAATCAGCCATGCTTAGTCTTTTGTCAAAAATCAAGCTTTCCAACTTCAGAAAATCCATGAGGGTATTATTTCAGGCTGTTCTTAAGCCCTGGTCTTGTTGCTTCTTACCTCAAAGCAAAATTTTGGTTCAATCTCTGGAAGGATTGTGACCGTCCATCAACTGATGTTGTGAATCCTTTTTGTTTCTGTACTAAAGAGAAATTTATCTGAGTTTCCAACTCCTCGTTGTAGAAACTTATTAAACGCCAGTTTGGCTAGTGCAAAAAAAAAATATCAAAATTTCAAGTATTTATTAAAAATCATATTAAATTAATCAGCAAACAAAATGGAATAAAAATTGAAAAAAAGTCTCGGCCTTTCATTTGATATAGATTTATTTGTGCTATAAAAATGAAACTTTGAAAAATGGATCTGCTACTTGAACAAAGTATAACACAATTGTTTTCACATCCACAACTATGATTAATCACAATTTATAAGGTTTTAAAGATATGGAAATACATTTCCAAAATTTGGAAAAAAAACATTTATTTGTCTTAAAAATCTAGACAATTATAATTAATAAAATTTTTCAGATTTAAAGTCATTGAAAAGAAACTGATCCATTACAATTCAGTTAAATATGTTTATTCTTACATACTTAGGTGTTTAATATTACTGTTATGCTTGATATGGTTCAATATAAATTGATATGATATTTAGCATCATTCTGTTGTTTTTTTTTAATGACTAATAAATAAGCTTCAAAAATACAAAATATTAATACAGAATAAAATATTTACACTTAAATATAAACAATTTGGTATTAACTTGTATGAATGAACTCTCTCTATAAAACAATTTCTATAATAACTTTCACAAGATTTAGGCATTTCTTTTCTCTTATAGCATGTATAAAAAGTTATATTTTTCTTTTTTTTTGGAAAAAGAAGGAAGGAAAAAAGAGGATAGACTTTTTGTTTCAAGGTATCCAATGATACTTGCTTATGTGTAAAATAGTCTCATTAAAACAATATTCAATCTCTTACTTCTTTCTTAAAACGTCTAATTATTAATAGTCAAGATTCTAATTTATTAATCATACTAGAAAATATATATAACTTCCTGGCCGTTTAATTTTCCAAGAATAAAACTATTAACAGATAGCCAAAAGTGGCTAAAGTAGAATTTTGTCCAGAATAGGCTATATAATTCCGAATATTTACCAAAAAACCTCCAGCTTTACTTGAGAGAACAATGGATTTTGGATACAATTCTAGGTAAATATTTTCACATTAATAGGGTAGGGGTATGTGCTCCATTAATAAATAGGTTAACCATAGAAACATTATAGGCCTGAAGCTTTTAGCCTATTTACTTACTGCCTAAATTCTGTCAGAAGAGGCCAACAACTATACATTTAGGTCAATATATACCAAATCATATTATTGAGTTTAAAATAATGTGAATACTTTTTTTTGCTGATTATGAATATAATAAGCACTTCTATAGGAAAGAAATGTCAACCCCCCCCCCCGATCCATACCAATTCAGGGTTAGGTTAGGTATAGCCTATATAGGGGGGGCTGAAATTCATTTCCAATAGAAATGCTTATTATATTTGTAATCAGCATAAAAAAGGGGGTCAATATATACCAAATCATATTATTGAGTTAGGACTAAAGTTAATACACCATTTGATGCCTTTTTTATGTTGATTACGAATATAATAAGCCTTTCTATCGGATATTAATTTCCGCCCCCCCCCTATATCTACTAATTCTGGGGTAGGTATAACCTATAGTCGAATTTTTAATATTCGAAATTGATTTGAGGGTAACTAACCACCGTCTCACATGCAACAGTATCCCAAACACATCGAATAAAAATTTTCACATAGTCCTTGTCTTCAATATAGTAAAAAGTTCTGAACATTAGGTCTTTGAGGATGATCGAAACAGCGTAAGCGTATATAAGCTATCAAAGAAAGTAAACAGATTTTTTTGCGAATGGTATCAAGTTTTCCCTTTCAGGTCAACTAGAGGAGGTATGAAACTAAATTAAACAGTACTATTTGTGTTCAGATTTTTAAAAGGGTCTATGTTGCTAAAATTGCTGAAAATTTTTCTCCAGTATACAAATAGAAGGCCAAACTAAATTCTTAAAAAAACGCAAAGCTTTAAAGTATCGTTTTTTTCCCCTGAATAGACTATAACAACATAAAACTAACATAAATTAATTAAAAAAAACTTTTTTCACAACATAAGTTTTTCAAAGAAAAGTAAAGAACTCCATTAAATAAAAAATGAGCAAAAATAAAATCAAATAATCTACCAAGCGTGAAACTACCACAAATCAGCATTGATAAATAAATGAAACCCAAAACGAACAGAAATTACAATAAATAACTGAGTCAAACTCAAAACGAGAAGAAATTAACACAAGTTTGGTATTTATTTAGCCTTGGCCCCCTCATAAGGAGACATGTTAAGAAAACAATTCTAACTTTAAATAATGATCCTAGTTCTTATATTATCCAAGGGGAGAACCTTTATCATCAAGTCTTTCCTCTAAAAATCCTCAAAAGTGAAAAAGTTTCCAAATATCACCACATATTTAATTCAATGCTTAAGTCTTTTTAAATTGCTGCTTTAAATTGATGCCTAATAAGCTGTTTTAGATATAGCGTTTAGCACGTGTTTAGCACGTGTTTAACACGTGTGTCAAAAAACGTGTTTAAAGAAAAAGTAATGTTATATTGAGATTAGGCCTATAGAAATTGTGAATTCTGTTATAAATCAGGCCATTAACAAAAAATTAACCTAACCTAAATAAACCTAACCAAACCACTGCTATTAATATTTTGTATTTACGCCACTGCTATTCGCCCTTTGCCACTACTATTTAAAAAAAATAAAATAAAATAAAAAGTCCAGCATGAACGCTATCTATAAAAGAACTTATTAGGCAGCAATTTAAAGTGGCAATTTAAAAAGACTTAAGCATTTAATTCAAAGCATGGTGCCATTTGGGAACTATTCCTCTTTTGAAGATTTTTAGTGGAAAGACGTGATGATAAAGGTTCTCCCGTTGGATAATATAAGAACTAAGATCATTATAAATATTTATTTTATAGTAAGTACGGTTGCCTCAATACGTCTCCATACTAGGGGGCTAAGACTAAACAATTACCCACAAGTTTGGACTCAACACCCCCCTATGTCTTCCCAAGGCCAGAACATAATTTGCACTTTATCCACTCTAAGATGAAGTCGATTAACAAAATGTTGTCGATTATAGTGTCTTTTGC
>NW_028300633.1:0-39092 GCF_049724085.1 Artemia sp. Qi Xiang Cuo
GTGGCCCTTTGGAAGCTCGATGGACCTTTGGGGGGCCCGGGGATGGCCTTTGGGGGTCGGGGTGGGGCGTTGGGGGCGCCTGTGGAGGGCCTGGGGGGGGGGGGGGGGCCCTTTGCGCCCCGGGGGCTTCCTGCGGGGTTGGGGTGGGGTATGAGAAGCCTTTGGGGTTAGGGTAGAGGACCTCACAACACTGTTAAAATACAACTTGTGTATTATAACGACCACACTCAAAACCTCTTCCAAAATCTCTTCAAAAATCACCTTTTAAAATGACTCTAGCTGTTTCGCCGAAATAGTTCCATAAAATAGCTAAAACGGTTTCGCCAAAATTAAACCTAAACGGAATTTCGGCATGTTCCCTTTGTTTGGCATCTCTGCGCCAATGCATTTCAAATTAATAGGAAACCTTCTCGCGCGCTAAGATCAATACGTCTGCTCGGAAACGATTCTCTTGTTAGAAACAACAAATTAATTTCACTTTCGTGAATCAATTCTCTATAGAACAACAAATTAATTCCACTTTTGTGCAAATCAATCAATCATGACATCATGTGTGATCTAACTGTTTCTCGGTGACAATTCTCTTTGGAAATGCAAGGACATTAATTAACTTGACGTCATCTGTCAGACATTAATTAACTGTTTCCGGGAACCTCATAACATCTGGCTCGAACTGGAAGGAAGTGTCATTAACTGTTTCCGGGAACCTCATAACATCTGGCTCGAATAACAACAACAAATACTATTTCTGGACACCATGACATTCGCGATCGATTACGCAATCAAGTTCTCGGAAATCCACTTTCCCTTCGATTACGCAATCAATTTCTCGGAAATTCACTTCCCCCTCGATTCGCAATCAATAACATTGTTCCCGTTAGAATTCAATGCGCATGTGCAACCTTCGCCCCGGAGTTATTACACATAGAAACATCAAATAAATCGACCTTGGAAAAAGAGGTCATTGACCCCATTAACCACGTGTTCTCCCTAATGACTCTATGCCCTTATTTGGGGTGCAAAAAAAGTTGTAGGTGGCAGCAGGGGTGAGGGGTGGGAGTAGCACCCCCCCCCCCTCTACTCCCGTCGTTTGTCTTTGTGGCTATGAAACCATTTTTCTCAGTTCCTACCACAGTTTATATAATTAGATAATTAGATAATTACAAAAACTGTGGCTCTTACAATCAGCAAACTTCTCTACTGTGTTTGGTATAATACATAACTACAGTACCCTTATTTTTCTTGTAGATTATTTTTCTTTTCTGTTTTCTATTTCTATTGAAGATAAATTGGTAATATCATCAGGACTCGGTTTTTGGATGGTGTTGTTTATTGTCCCTTTCTATTCTTGGAGGGAAAGGGGGAGGGGTCTAGATTTGAAAAGGGTTTTTATATAGTTAGAAAATAACTTCCCTTATAATTTTTGGAGGAAGGAGATTTGGATGATTCTAAACACCCCTGGATACCCAATTTAGTCACTTGTATCTATAGTAAACTGTAAAAGAGATAACTATACAAACTAAAAGATAGTAATTATAGTAATTGTAATTATATTATAGTAATTAAATTATAGTAAAATAGTAATTATAATTATAGTAAATTATAGTAAACTGAAAGAGATAACTATACAAAGAGCCATCTTCTTTCTAACAATTTCCTTTTTCAAACATTTATAAACTTAACTTTTCAAATATTTTCGTCGACAAGAAATAAAATTACTTCCTTGCAGAACGCAGTTGGCCAAATGAATGAACTGATCTGTGACGCCAACAAAGAAGAGGCTAATCAGTTAATCGAATCCCTTTCCAAATGCACCCCTTTGACAAATGAGTTTAATTGAACAAAAATTAGGGAATTTTGGAATACACAATGAAAGTGAGGAAGAGGAAGCTCACAAAAACGTAAAGACCGGTCATAAAAAATGTGCACGAAGCCTTCATGTGCCTTGGTAATTTTTGGACTACCATGGAAGAATTTGATCACAATATAGAACGAGTATCTCAATTTCGCAGGGAAAAAAAGAAAAAGAATACAGCGCGTTTCACAAATATTCATGGGCGCCAGAAAGGGGGGGGGCATGGTCTCCCTGGAAATTAGAAACCATAAAGTAATTATCTGAAACCAACGGAAAAAGAACAGAATAGGGAAAACATGGAAAAAAAATGTGTGTTGTTTATTGTTGGCCGCCTGCCAATAGATTTTGACCCTTAATAAGGAAAATATAAGTTCTAATTTGTGACTGAGTGACCCATTTCCAGTTTCCGACAAACATTTTTTCTATATGATTTGGTTGGAGCATAAAAAAAAAAAAAAAAAAAAAAAAAAAAAAATCTTCATAGTAATTAATGGTAAGTAAATAACGATCCTTGTCAATAACGAAAGTGTAAGAGCCTTACTATTGATTCAATCAACGAATCAGCTTTTATGGTGATCCTCAATATGCATTTGTTGATTAGTAATTAGTGCAGCTATTAGTACATAAGAAAGTTCGTTTAATCAAACAGTTCGTGGTAACGAACTGTAAGTAAGGAGCCACCTGGCTCAATGGTAACCGAAACTCTCGAAAACGGGATTTTGATATCAGTAGATACATCAAAAGAATAAGATTTTAATGCTGATTTCAAATATATAAGTTTCATAAAGTTTAATCCTACCCATCAAAAGTTACGCGCCTGAGAAAATTTGGATGATTTTCGAAAAAATGGGGAAAGACACCCTAAAAGTTATAGAACCTTATAACTTTAAGGTTCTATAACCTTAAATAGGTTATGTGGGAGGATATTTCCATTAAGGAAGTTTTCATGGGGGAAGGGACATTGCTATGAAGAGGAAGCCGGATTTACCAGCATTATTTGAAAAAAAAATCAGAACTAAATAAAAAAAACAAGTTTTTCAACTAAAAGTAAGCAGTAACATCAAAACTTAAAACGAACAGAAAATATTACTTATATGATTGGGTTCATCCCCTAGTCAATACCTCGCTCTTTAAGCCAAAGATTTTTTAGTACTTTCATAAGAGCTATTTATTCTAATTAACGGCCTTTGTGATTAAGCGGTAATTTTTAAAGAATTGGAACAAAATTCGAACTTTAGCTTAAAGAGCAAGGTATTGACTAGGGGGTGAACCCCCTAACATACGTATTAAAAATATATGAATATAGAAGTTCGTTACGTAAGTTAATTCGTAAGTTACGTATATTTATTACTAATAAAAACGTTCGTAAATAAAATTAAACAAATGTCGAAAAAGCCATTTAACCAAATAAAAGTAAAATTAATATGCAAGTTTTGTTTTGGTTATTCATGTACCGGGAGCCAAAATCAAAACCTGCATTAATTCAAAAACGTTCAAAAATTAAATAAACAACTAGTTTTTTTTTAACTGAAAGTACGGAACGACGTTAAAACTTAAAACGAACAGAAATTATTCCGTATATGAAAGGAGCTGTCCCCTCCTCAGCGCCTCGTTCTTTACGCTAAAGTTTGACTTTCTCACAACTCTATTTTTTTTAAACAAAAAACTTAAGCGTAAAGAGCGAGGTGTTGAGGAGGGGACAGCCCCTTTCGTATACGGAATAATTTCTGTTCGTTTTAAGTTTTAACGTCGTTCCTTACTTTCAGTTAAAAAAAACTTTTTTTTTATTTAATTATAGAAAACACTAGGAAAACAACTTAATAAGGGGCAATTTCGGTAAAAATATGCCGTCCACCTTTGCTTGCATTGCAAGAACACCCACGAGCTGATATATGAAGCCACTATAACAGAAATGCTTCCCCTGAACGGAATGCTGGGAATTTTTGTATTATCACCTTGAATGGATACTTTATTTTTGTGTTTTATTATCATTTTTTTTCCAGGAGTGATTGGATTTATCTAGTTGTCACTTTGAAAAAGATTTTATTTTTTACACTTATGAAGTATAAAGGTGTCAAATATACTGGCTTTTGGTATTCTTAAAATATTGAATTAAAAATTTTTATTGGATTTTCTTAATTTTAGTTTTTATGTTTTAAGTAGAAAGGGGGGTGTTACTCCCACGCCCACAATACCCCTTCGAATCCCGATCCGGACACTTTTTTTAAAAATTCCCACGCCCACACCAAATAAGGGCATGGAATCCCTTGGGAGAACACGTGGTTAATGGGGTCAATGACCTAAATTTCCATTGGTCAATTTATTTGATGTTTTTCATGGATGTCAACAGCAGTTCATGTCTGTTTTATGGTTTTTGTCAGTGAGAATGGAAAAACAGGAACTTTTTCACTTTGATGGATTATTGAGTCTAATGGGGAAAGGGTCAATGAAACTTCCTTCATGTTCTTGTTGACGCTCGAGGCAAATGTTATGAGTTTCCAGGAAACAGTTAGATCACGCGTTTCCTTCTCAGCCAATCAGCGAGTCGGATACATCCCCCTTCTCAGCCAATCAGAGGGCTTGCTTACATAACAATTCGGTCGGTGTAAAAAAAAAAATAAATGGTAGGTTAGGGTAGGTTAGGTCCCATTCCTCACCCCTGCTGCCACCTACAACTTTTTTTAACACCAAATTTGGGCATAGAGTCCCTAGGAAGAACACGTGGTTAATGGGGTCAATGACCTAAATTTCCAAGGTCGATGTTGTTGTTGTTGTTGTAAGTGCACGCTCTCAGCGAATGTCAAGGTCGTTGTTGTTGTTGTTGTTTTGGGCACGCTCTCAGCGAATGTCAAGGTGTCCAGAAATAGGAAACAGTATTTGTTGTTGTTGTTGTTTTAGTCAAGTGCACGCTCTCAGTGAATGTCAAGATGTCCAGAAATAGGAAACAGTATTTGTTGTTGTTGTTGTTTTGGGCACGCTCTCAGCGAATGTCAAGGTGTCCAGAAATAGGAAACAGCATTTGTTGTTGTTGTTGTTTTGGGCACGCTCGAGGCAAATGTTATGATCCAGAAATAGTATTTGTTGTTGTAAGCTCGAGGCAAATGTTATGATCCAGAAATAGGAAACTGTATTTGTTGTTGTTGTTGTTGTATGCTCGAGGCAAATGTTATGATCCAGAAATGGGAAACCATTAGATCACGTGTCTCCTTCACAGCCAATCAGAGATCTTGTTACATATTAGCGGCGGAGGGAATATAAGGAAAGGATTTTTGCTATATTTTTATTAGTCTGTGAATAGAATTCACTAAGTTTTTAGTTAGCAGTGTAATAACATGATTGAACAAGATGAGTTAGAAATATCCTTTTATTGTAACAGTTCTATTTGTAAAGGACATTTTCATGATTTTGAACATTCTCATGAACCTACGGCATGTTTAGACAGCATAGAGACAGAGACAGATGAGAAGAATCTGGAGGAAACGAGAAGAAAAATCATATGTGACATGGAGAGAAATTTATACCGGTTGCAAGTATGTTCACATAAAAGAAGGATCGATATGATAGAAAAGGAAGATCAAAAGAAGAGCCTGGTAAAAGAGGGCTTTCTCTATAGTGTAAAAGACAGCAGTGAAAACCCAATGAAAAATGTATATAAAGCAAGATATAACTCGGATTATTATGATGATTAGTTTCTAATAGAAGAGAAAAAGTGGCCCTTCAACAGATAATATAAGAGGTCATTCTATGAAAAGGATTTTAAGCAACGGAAACCATGGTAGAAGAGTTCTCATATATGATTTAACATTAAATCTAATTATTAATATGTATAGTGAGTTTTATATTATAATCATACAATAAATTTGTTTGTATTATTTTAATTTTCATATACTAGATATATATAGAGTGAGGATACCATCAGAGACTTCTGTACATGAATAGTTCAGTTTGATTAGATCACTCCATAGAGTATTATCAGTCCACAACCAAGTTTTCTATCAAAGATAACAAAAAATAATTTATTCTTTTTAATCTTTATTCTCTTGAAGTATCAATATTCACAATGCTTTTTAAATAAACTATATCTGGTTCAATTATCTGAATATCTATTTCACCATCCTCCACTACCACTATATCTACCAGAGGGGGTGGTATACATTCAATTTCAACCTCCGGTTCTTCATTTACTACTATATCTAGGAGAGGAGGCATGTCCTAAAATAAATCCTCTCGTATTCTTATGTTATTCGTCGAAGAGGGCAAACTATCAAGCAACCGCTCATCATCTTCTATACAGAGTCGACCTGAAGGTCCCCTCCATACCAAATCCTCCGACGTATATGATAGTCCATCTTCTGTATAATGGATCTCCATTACATCATCAGTAGCATCTACATTACTGTTAAGAAGAAGAAATTCTTCTTCAGATTCAGATAAAATCCATGCATTCCACATGTTCTCCTCCTCTTGAACATACTCGGGGAAGTTCTATAAATGTAATAAACAAGATTACTTAATATTTTTCATTATTCAATAATTTTTATGTCTAAAATTCATCAACTAGCTAGATATCTAAATTTAAAATCTGGAAAAAACTTTTTTTCCACAAGAGGGTTTTTTTCAACTAAAAGTAAAGAACTGGTAGACTAAATCAAAGACGAGCAGAAATAATGTCGAATAATTGTTCAAACGTGAATTTTCTGTAAACTTATGTCCAATGATATATTTAATAGAGTGACAAAAACTTTTCCACAAGAGGATATTTTTCAATTAAAAGTAAAGAGCTGCTACACTAAATCAAAGATGAACAGAAATAATGTCGAATAATTGTTCAAACGTGAATTTTCTGTAAACTTACGTCCAATGATATATTAGTTAGAGTGACAAAAAAACTTTTTTCCACAAGAGGTTATTTTTCAACTAAAAGTAAAGAGCTGCTACTCTAAATCAAAGATGAACAGAAATGATGTCGAATAATTGTTCAAACGTAAATTTTCTGTATACTTATGTCCAATGATATATTTAATAGAGTGACAAAAACTTTTTTCCACAAGAGGTTATTTTTCAACTAAAAGTAAAGAGCTGCTACACTAAATCAAAGATGAACAGAGATAATGTCGAATAATTGTTCAAACGTAAATTTTCTGTAAACTTATATCCAATGATATATTAGTTAGAGTGACAAAAAAACTTTTTTCCACAAGAGGATATTTTTCAACTAAAAGTAAAGAGCTGCAACACTAAATCAAAGATGAACAGAAATGATGGATCGAATAATTGTTCAAACGTAAATTTTCTGTAAACTTATGTCCAATGATATATTTAATAGAGTGACAAAGAAACTTTTTTCCACAAGAGGTTATTTTTCAACTAAAAGTAAAGAGCTGCAACACTAAATCAAAGATGAACAGAAATAATGTAGAATAATTGTTCAAACGTAAAATTTCTGTAAACTTATCTCCAATGGTATGTTAGTTAGACTAACAAAAAAACTTTTTTACTACGAGAGGCAATTTTCAACTAAAAGTAAAGAGCTGCTACACTAAATCAAATATGAGCAGAAATAATGTTGAATAATTGTTCAAACGTAAATTTTCTGTAAACCTATATCCAATGATATATTTAATAGAGTGACAAAAACTTTTTTTCACAAGAGGATATTTTTCAACTAAAAGTAAAGAGCTGCTACACTAAATCAAAGATGAACAGAAATAATGTTGAATAATCGTTCAAACGTAAATTTTCTGTAAACTTATATCCAATGATATATTAGTTAGAGTGACAAAAAAACTTTTTTCCACAAGAGGTTATTTTTCAACTAAAAGTAAAGAGCTGCTACACTAAATCAAAGATGAACAGAAATGATGGATCGAATAATTGTTCAAACGTAAATTTTCTGTAAACTTATGTCCAATGATATATTAGTTAGAGTGACAAAAACTTTTTTCCACAAGAGGTTATTTTTCAACTAAAAGTAAAGATTTAAAATCTCACCCTCCCCCCAAACTCAAAAATTTCTGGGGGAACATATTTTCATTGTAGTTTGTATATTTTCTTTAGAAAACACACCGAAAAGCCATATCAAGAGCTAAATTTGTGAGTTTTTAACTGACAATTCCTTTTTTAGCCAAGCCTTAACCTCCCTAATTGAAAGATATGAATTATAATCAAGGGAACATAGTTCATCGTATTTTACATATTTTTGGATGGAAAACACACTGAAAAGTTATATTATTTGAACTTTCATCAAACGTTGGAGAGCATACATTTGAAGAACCATCCATTATTTTTTATCTTGTTCTATATTTCAGCTTATACTGACTTTTAAACCTTTCTAAACCCTGAAATATACTAACCTAACGGTTATTTATTTACGAAATCGTGCAAGGTGATGATTTTTAGAACAATAATTACCTTTCTATATATCACTTAACACTCACTGGAATTATCACATATCGCTCACGGGGAAAGGATTCAAAACAATACTTCTTACATCATATAGTCTAATTGCGTCAAACGAGGCATGTTCAATCCTATCAGTTTAATTCGATTTGAGTACTGGTTTGATTCGAACAGCAAACATTCTTTCTAGTCTTTAGACTGAATTTGAAGATGGAGCTCGTTCTAAAAAGAAGGGGGTGGTCTTGCGAGTAAGGGGCCTGTCAGTTGAGTTGGTTGGAAACTGGGTTTAGTTATTATATACACCACCTAGTAAGCCGAAAGCAATTAGCCCTTTTAACCGGAGCACAGATATTATTAGAGTTCTGGGGGGTGGTAAGCTTAGGGGAGATTGTTTTTACTGTCCGACATGCCTCTCAAAATTCCGTAGTGATATAAAACTACGGGATCATATGAAGCATTGTAGACGGCATGGCTATCAGACAGTGGAAACGGTTTCAGGGGATAGGTCCATTCTACGCTTTAAAAATTTCCAAAACACCCTTCTCCAGTGCAACAAAATATCTTTAGACTGTGAAGCGAAGCTGTTGGAGGTGAACGATCCCCAATATCCAAACCGAATCAAAGAACACCAGGCTATTGCAGTTTCCTATGCTCATGCACAAAGAGACAGTTCTAACGCCATGCGGCTGTTAGAAATAGTATAAACTTTATATGAAAATGAGTGTATGGTCAAGGCATTGACCAAACTAATTGGCACGGTTAATGGTGCTTTTTGTTGTTTGAGAAACACGCATTACTCAATGGTGTGGTCTGGAGAGGATCGTATCGCGATTAAAAATAAAAAACTATGCTGGTTTTGTAAGGGGGAGTTTGTAGAGGGGGATAAGGGGACTAAAGGGAAAAGAGGTGGGAAGGGGGAAAGTCAAAGACCATGATCACTTGTGGCAGGACATATCCTCGGGGGGCAGTAATTTTAGACGGGTTTCGCATCAATCGTGTAACTTAAATGTTAGCCAACAGTTTTTCATCCCAGTTTTTATTCACAACTCAAATTATGACTAAAAATTTATTTTACCTGCACTGGCACGTATGCAAAGAAATGGAGGGGGAGTAAATTGTCCATGGGTAAACAGTTCATTTACCTATAACATTATTCCCCAATTGGCTGAGACGTTGCTGCTTATCGAGCTGAAATGGCAGGCAGTGGATAATGGACATACGTGTTGGAATAAAATCAGGTTTTTAGATTCCTTTAGTTTTTTCCCCAAGGCATTGAGTCAACTAATTCAAGTGCAGAAAAGCGACAATTTTGATAGCTTTCCCTTGCTTAAACAGCTCTTTCCAGACAGTGAAATGTATGACCTGTTGACATGCAAAGGTATATACGCATACGACTATTACTGCTCTGGCGCACACTTAAGCGAGGTGAAACTACCTCCAATTGAAGCTTTTTACAATTCACTGACCAACAGTGAATGCACAGCCGAGGATTATGAGTTTGCCAAGAAGGTTTGGGCTAAGGGGAATTGTAAAAATGGGTGGGATTATTGTAGACTGTACTTGGCCAGTGACGTTTTAACTCTGTTAGATATAGTCTGTAAGAACACAGACCAAATCTATTCAGAGTTCGGGTTAGATATAGGATATTATTTTTCCACACCCCATTTAGTGATGGATTTAATTTTAAAAATCAGCAGGGAGGAAAGAGGCCTAATCACAGATTTAGATCAACACCTTTTTGTAGAGCGTTCAATGAGGGGAGGGTATGTTTTTCATAGGGACGGCGGCTTCTCAACCGATCCGAGTGGACAAAGCACGGGTGTAAAGTCAAATGCGGTGTTCTCGGACATGAGCTCATTTCACCCCTTAACAATGTCTCACTACTCGTTGCCACGTGGGACATATCAATGTTATGAGAATCCTTGTGAGTTCCCCGACATTACCACCGTCAAGGACAACGGGCCACAAGAATGGTTCTTTGAAATTGACTGGCACATTCCGCTGACGCTTCACGACTCAGTCAAAGATTTTGTTTTTCCCTGTATCAATCGACCAGTGACCAGGGACTCGCTGAGCCCCTACAATCGATCATTGGTTGAGGATATGGGGCCCCATCTAAGCAAAAACTGATTGCTGATTTGGACCCTAAGGAGAATATCGTTGTTCACCATGTGCTTTTGCACTGGATGGTGAACAATGGTTTCAAGATCACCAAAATACACAGGGTCCTGCAGTTCAATCAGAAACCTTATTTGAAAACGTTTATCGATACTTTTGTCGATAAACGCCCTAGGGCAAACTCAAAGGTAGAGAAGGAATTGTACAAGCTCATTCTAAATTCAGCGTTTGGCAAAATGTGTGAAAGCGTACGTAACAGATCTCGCTGCGACGATGTGTCTGACCCTCTAGAGTGTGCACGAATTATTGCCGATCCCAATTTTACATCATTCACGAGCATAGAAACTGGCATGGTTCTTCTACACATGAAAAAACGAAATGTAGTACTGAACAAGAATATCGCGGGCAGCAGTTCAGTAATAGAAATTTCCAAAAAGCTCATGTTGACGTTTTTTTACAATTGTGTGCAAGGTGCAATGGCCACGGGAGGGGGAGGTTCAAGTTTACTTTGGGGATACAGATTCTCTGCTGTTAAAGGTAAATGGGACTGAAGATTTATTGGGTGATTTAGAAAAGAGGGATCACATGAGCTCGCAGATGGATTTTACCTACTGGAATCGATCCCTATATCCCAAGTTGGTGAAACGTCAATCCCCCAACCAACTATTACCGAAAATTAGAGAAGGGGAATAATTTGATATCCAGGGGGGTGTTCCCGGGTCCCAAAGTTTATTGCGTTAAAACACAGTGGGGATGAAAAGAAGGCGTGTAAAGAGAGGCCTACACACTTTATACGATACAAGTTCGGCGAGAGTGCATGTGGAAACCGTTCAGTAAGTAGCCTTCTAATAAGAGCACAATTGCTAACAATTCGCTCTAAAACGCTTTGATATTTTGCTGTAAGAGCCGAAAAAAATGCCCCGTAGTGTATGTCCTACACAGTTTGTGCGCTCGAGAATAGCGTAAGTATGCTATAACATGGTCACTCCCCCCTTTTAGACCGAGTTTCATGCATCGAATATCATTATCAACTTGGTCTGGATGCACTAACCTAGTAGGAACTAACCACCACTACCAGCGCTGACCCACCTAACCCAACCACTAACCTCTAGCAGCGACGACAACTATTTTTTTCCAATTGCGGCCCCCGGGGGGTGGGGGACCCTGCCCACGGCCAGTGTCCGGGGGGGGGCACCATTATATTCACTGTACTTTTCAACTGTGCTTGTTCATTTTCTAAGTGTATTTTTGTTGTACAGAAAAGTGTTGATGTTTGCTGCATAAAGTGATATTGATGGACAAAAGTGTTGTATAGAAAAGTGTTTAAAGACAATAAGTGCTATTGATGGACAAAAAGTGTTTTTATTGTACATAATGTGTTATCATTGTTCTTGTTGAACAAATAGATTTTTCATGTTGACCATGAAATTTTGTCAGGTTCTTGTTGAACAAGTGTTATTTTTATCATTGTTCATGTTGAACAAATATTTGTTTTCATATTGCCGAAATAAATGCTACCATGAAATATTGTTTTTTGTTGTTCTTGAATAGATAGATCTATGGGA
The DNA here is from genome assembly GCF_049724085.1 of Artemia sp. Qi Xiang Cuo. Taxonomy (NCBI): domain Eukaryota; kingdom Metazoa; phylum Arthropoda; class Branchiopoda; order Anostraca; family Artemiidae; genus Artemia; species Artemia sp. Qi Xiang Cuo. Next base: position 11,938 of record NW_028300633.1, read on the forward strand.
AAACTACTACTTATTCATTGGACACTTGATTGGACTTATTCATTGGACTTATTCAGAGCACGCCCGAGGATCTACGTGTAGTCACCGACATTTTCGACAATGAAATTACAGTATATCTTCCGGTGAACAGTAGAAAAGGCTATTAGTTGTCATTATGACACGGAAAAAATTACACGAACAGCGAAATTTATTTTTTGATGTAAGCACTTCGAAACACTTTCTTAGGAAGGCTATACTTAAACATGGTGTTGACAATGATTTCATTAATCTAATGTCTGAACTTTATTTAAATTTAACCTAGAGAAATGTTCAACTGCCGGAAGATGTTAGATATCAAACAAAGCAACATCGTTCCACGGTGCGCGCCTTGGATATTAAAAACGAGGGTAACAAATTTAAAATAACACGGCTCCTTCAAGCAGGCGGTAGCTTTTTCAAACTTTTACTGCCAATAATTGCAGGTCTTGTAAACAGTTTTCTCTAGAGAATGGCAAAACCCTATAAATTGACACCATTTGAACTTGTCCTCTCGCCTGCCGAACATTTTGAAGACAATCTAAGCAAATTCATTAATGATGAGAATATTGCCGATGACAAAAAACTGCTTTTACTTCAAGATGCATTGCGACGTGTGGAAAAACATAAACCTTATCGTGAGAGACCCATCGCCGATCCCTCTAAACAGGAAACATCTCCTCAAGATTCTGCACAATCAAAGGAGAAGGAATTGAATTCGATTGTATCGAAAATTGGAAACCTATTGCCACTGACCTATCGGGAACAGAGTAAAAACGTATTATCTTATCTCTTGATAGAAAATGGTAATCAATTTTAAGTCCACAGCACAGGAACGCGATTTTTAATTCAGGGGACAAGTTACAATCTTGTTTATTTAATTTTTGATATGGTGACGAAACGTAAAGGACTCTTGTCTGTTAACAATAATCTATACACCCTTCCAAGTGTATCATACTCTCCCAAAAGTCTTATCGGCAATAAGGAAATTCTTAAGAAACTAAGAGAATATAGTCCTCCAACAACGCCAATACCATTTTAAAAAGAAGAAGATTCTATAGTTGAAAATACTAGCACTACTGATTTTATAACCCCTTTGGTTGCTAGTCGAAAGCGAAAAAAAATTGATTCACCTTTCAGTGTACAAAAAGGGAGTGGAAATTACACTAAATGCTTGCGTTCAAAAAGGATGAAGTTCTGAAAGGTGTCTATGAAAATTTTGGTGAAGTGGGAAGTTTAAGTTCTCCCAAAACGCTTTCTAGAGTTGTCTCCGGCACCACATTGAAAAATGCAAAAGAGTATCCAGAGAATGAACCGAGCTATACATTACACCGGAATCACAGGCTTCGTGGCAAACAATATCGACAAACTAAAGCATTTTTCCTTCTGCATATAATGCAAATGGATCTTTTAACTCTAGACGCAGTTCAATGGTTTTACAATGCGCCCTATAAATATATTCTGGTGGCAATCAGTATCTTTAGTCGCTATGCATATGCCATTCCACTACGGTCAAAGAGAGGTGTTGAAGTTGCTCGGGCCATTGAAAGTATTCTTGAACAGGATTTATATAGAAAAATTCAATCGGATCGTGGCAGTGAATTTGTTAATCCCCATGTGTAAAAGGTTCTATTGAAATATAATACAACACTTTATCATAGTCACAGCCCGATAAAGGCTGCATTGGCTGAACGATTAATAAGAACGATTCGTCTATTAATTTCAAGATATTGTACACTAAAAAATACACTGGCTTTTATTCATAATTTAGATAAAATCATGCAGATATACAACCATCGACCCCATCGATCTCTGTCCAACTCTAGCCCTCGGGATGTTCATTACAGTGAAAATACATTTGATGCTTTTCTAAAGCAATACTCCAATGGCAATGAGAAGAAAAAGAAGAAGAAATTCAATGCTGGTGATACTGTTCGAATTAATAGAACCACCAATATTTTTGAAAAGGGGAATTATTTATGGAGCACCGAACTTTTTAAAGTGTCCAAAATCCTAGACACCAAACCCACAACCCATCGACTACGAGACTCCTGAGATGATGAGATTCTTGGCGGTATTTATGAATATAAACTGCCAAAAGTAAGAAACACTAGTGAAATGTATAAAATTGAAAAGATATTAAAGAGACGTCCTCGTAGGGGCAAGAAACAGTTACTTGTTCGGTGGCTAGGATACAACTCTGATTTTGATTCTTGGATCAGTGCTGAAGATATTAACAATGCTCAATGATGTTTATGTGACCTTGATTTTCGATGTTTCTGATCCTTCCTAAAATGATCTGAACAAAACAAGTGATGTCTGGACAAAACTTTCCCTCACCATCAAATTCAACGCGAGGTCAGAAGTGGCCCTTGTCGATTGTATTCTTAAAAATAACAACGATGTTCTGAGAAAGGATTATGAATATGAAATAAAAATTAGACCCCATGATTGGCCGCCACCACCAGGTGATCAAGAACTAATTCAAAAAATCAAATGGATGGATTATCCATACGTTGCACTACCATACGAGGAAATCACCTGTATGAATGATTTATGTCGTTCTAATAATAAAAGAATTTCCGCCCTTAAAAAAGGATATTTTAATTTCAACTATTCAATGGAGTAGGGCTAGATATACATTAGTTCACCTATTGCCAGCGAAAAAATTATTCTCAATGATAACCTAAACGAGGTTCTTGGCTTTAAGCTCAATATAATCAATGGTAAAAGTGCCGGAAACACTAATTTCATTTTTGCTGACTACCCACCTGCCTTCTCCACAGACACTTGTATATTTCTCTGCGCCTCATTTGTGGAAACATCTCGGGTTGGTAATTCAAATGTCCCCCTCCTACGAGTTCTTGAACGAAAAACCAATCAAGAGCATATTCACCGCTACAATATAAAGCATCTTCAGTATATTCCCGGATACACTTCCTATTTGGAAATCTGTCAGTTAACACTAAGAACTGAATTCGGCGATCTCATCGCAATTTCAAAGGGTTTGGCTGTGATTACATGTCATTTTCGGTCCATCGTTCAACAGCAAGATGTCTAATAGAAAAGTGGTATTCACTTGTCCTGATATTGACTGCTATGTTAATACTCTTGTCCCAAGACAACAGGGCAATGGAATGGACTATTACAAAGATCGCTCGTCAATGTCTGGCTACGGTCTTGGCAGTTGGCTTCCTAATCTCTTTTGCTCTTCACTACCATTGGACAGAAAATATCTTGTACTGGCTGCGACAGGTTTTGTATCCTCTAAACTATACGATTGGGGCTCTGTGCGATGATTTTAAAAAAAGTGCTTCAGAAAATCTTTAGTCCAGCGCACGAACCCTTGGAGAGGAATTAAAACAAAATGGTATAAGTTTAAAAAGGTCAAGAAACAATGCATCACTCATCAGTCTCTACTCAGGACGGAAACGAAAGACATCCTCCTTTTTGTCAAAGAAAAGAAGGAAAAAGCCGACACGTAGTGTAAACAGAAGCACCAGGAAGAAAATTATTAGATCGAAACTAGATTTCTTCTCTTAAGATGTCCTACCTGCTACATGAGGATTCTCAACCTTCAATTACAGCCTTATTTAATATATTCAATGCTGAAAATGTTGATGCGAGTTTCAAGCATGGATACTATGAACAATTTTATCCACTTCAACCCCTCTCTGATAATATCCACTTTCAAATTTATTCCAATGAAGACTACTTTATGGACATGTCTTCAACATTTATCGATTTACAAATGAAAGTCCGGAAATCTGATAATACAATGCCAGTTCGAGCCGAGGGGATATCCTATGAAAATTGTATACAACATAATTTATTTTGTCAAATTAGCGTCTACATCAATTGTACGCTAGTGAGCACAAGCACTACTCTCTCCAACCATGCAACCTATATTTCACTCATGTTGATGACACCCATTTCATACAAGGAATTGAGAGGCGCTTCCAATGGATATGAATATATTACTAATACTGATAGTACAGATGCACTTAAAAATGCTACAACTAGTGAATTGCATCTAGTTGTAAAAATATATCATGAAATATTTAATATACCCCAATGGCTGCCGCCCAATGTTAAAGTGGATATAAAATTGACGCTAGCACCATCCAAAATCATATTGAGAAAAGAACTTGCTGCCAATCCCGATGTAAGTCTCTCCCTCACCTCAGCAATACTTCATGTACGCAAACAGCAGGTTATGAGTCATGTTGCTTTGGCCGTGGAAAAACTGAGAGCCAATTGAAATAATATTAAACTACTTCAAACGTTCTTCATACAATTACCAATCACCTTCATATTGCAATAGGCCTGCGCACCCTCACCGAGTCATCACTTATCAACGGTGAAAACCCCTCAAAACTCGTTCTGACATTTGTAAAAAGTACTTTCGCAATAGGATCATGGACTGGATGTCCTCATAAATTCGAGATGTTTGGACGTTCATCTCTTGTGTGTAAAGTAAATGGTATCCCACTCTACAATCTATCCTTTGATAAATCCTATAGAACATTGTATGAGTTGACCATGCAAACCCTAGATCATGATTCGCAACTATTTGAAAATGGTATAACCGAAGAAATTGTTGCTAAAACACATGGTATCATTGTATTGGATTTGTCTGGCACACAGGATATGAGTATAGTACGTACGGGAACTGTACGTTTAGAGTGTATATTTGCCGACCCATTGGCTGAGAGTATTGCACTAATCTCACTAAATCAATATGAAACCTATGGGGAAATCACTCCCGAAGGTAGTGTTCTACTAGACTTGGCGCCATGAACACCAGTCAAATAATCAATGTATTTAGTATAGACCCCTACATGTTCCAGTACAAATCTTGCTGTCTGCCATCAGACTATCTTATAATATATCAAAGTGCGAATAGTATCTTGATTATTGTTAATAGCAGTCAGTCAACTGCGTTGACGGGTCATTGGCTGTGCATATATCAAAAAATGAAAAGGACTGCATTTTTTTATCCACTCGGCCTACCCTGTATATTCTTCACACCCCACATCAGTAACGCTGTTGAGAACAGTGGGACAACTATTGTACAAAATCGGAAGAGGGTACAGGATCTAACGACTAAAAGCTGCGGTTTCCATTCACTACTATATTTTGTGTTCCTATGTCGTGGCTATACTTACAAGCAGTTTTTCCACATTTATGGTAACAATCCACGTCTGAACGACTTTCTAGTGGAAAATATCCTCTCGGACCTATACAGTATTGATTTCAGTGCCCTAAGAGTAAAGTGCTTAAAAAATGTTTGTGAATTTGTTTATTAATAAAATGTATATATACAACAATGTCTTTAAATCTTCACTTTTAGATTTCTTCATCGGTATATAGGCAACTGTCGTGAACCACTAATGCTGGTAAATCATTTGGATTCACTGTATATTGATCTTGATTGACTGCAAAGTCAGGGTCACATTTTCTACAGTACAATGTAACTTCACTCTTGTCATATCTCTTTGTATAGTCAAGTTCAAGTTCAAGTTCCATTTATTTCCATAAATAACAATAACAAAAACAATATCCCAAAGGGCTCAATGGCCCGTTATTTGGGAAACGACACAGAATAAATGACTAATATTAAAACTTGGAATAAAAAATACTAAACAGTTTTTGAATTATAAATCTATAAGTAAAAGAAGTCAACTCACCGACAGTCCACACGAACCAGCGACCCTCCTATCACCCGACAATAAAGAAATAAATCAAAAATGAAAAACTCTCTACATCATCGAGGATCCAACGCCAACAAAAAAACAATACAACAACTATAAACTAATAAATATTTAGCTTTAATAAGAAACTTTTCATCTGTCTTTTAAAGGAGCCAAGTGTTTGTGACTGACGAATCTCAGCAGGAACCAAGTTCCAAGCACGTCCCACAGTCACGACCAGACCAAAGTCTGAACGAACCGAGGGAGTAGCCGGAATCATAACATCCTCCCTGTTCCGAACTGAGTAAAAATTTACTTCCCCTACTGGCTTAAGTAGTCCAGAAAAACAAAATGGGAGATCTCCGTGGAAGAATTGATATGCCAACGAAGCTAGAGATATAACATAAATATCTCTAATCTTAAGGAGATTAACAGGAGAGTGTGTAGTCGACTGGAGAACTGTTATCGCTTTCTCATGAAGAATATGAACAGGAGCAAGTACAGAAGAAAATGTAGACATCCACACAGACGAACAGTAACATATATAAGGGAAAATGAGGGTGAAATATAAAAGACGGAGTATAGGAAAAGGAAATAAACGCTTTAGTTTACGGATGATTCCAAGTCCACGGGAAATTTTCACTCTTATTACTTGAACGTGCAACTTAAACTATAAATTGTCATCCAAAAGAACTCCCAGGAATCGCACATGGCGTTCTGGGGGTCGACTTCTGGAGCCTCTTGGTGTTGGACGCTAAGTAATTGTGGGGCAACTCACACCTGTACGGGAAAAACTAAGACGGTACGACATTTTTACAGTTAAAGATAGTTGATTTATGTCAAACCAATTCAGTATCTTTTCAGTCATTGCTTGAAGATTTAGAATAAGGGATGACTCATCCGGAGCTGCAGCACCTAGAGTAGTGTCATCTGCAAATGATACCAGTTCTTCTCGACTATCAGATGTGGACGCCGACATAGTCTGAGAGTAACATTTGTGACACAATCCACAGCAAACATTGGGAATTGGGGTGTTTAGAAGTCGGTAGAGGTCGTTCACATATATCAGGAATAGGGTTGGCCCAAGAATAGAACCTTGGGGTACTCCGTATTCAATTGGAATTTCCTTGTCTGTATCTTCCATGGCAATAGATCTGTCAGTAAGGTATGAAGAGAGCCAAGACAATGCTTCCCCACGCACACCATGATGAGAAAGTTTACCAATGAGAATCTTGTGTGTAAGGCTGTCAAAAGCTTTCTTTACATCGAGAAAAATGGCTGCAGGAATAAGATTAGAGTCTAAAGATTGTCGTATAAACTGAAGAAGTTTATTACAAGCATATTCTGTAGAGTACTTTGCGCGAAACCCAAACTGATGCTTATGGAAAAAAGATTTAGCTTCAAGAAACCTTACCAGACGTTTGAGCATTGGCCTTTCAAAAATCTTAGAGAACACTGACAAAAGAGAGATCGGCCTATAATTCCCAGGATCCTCACGGTCACCTCCTTTAAAGAGAGCTATCACACGCGACAATTTAAGACGTTGAGGAAATACTCCTAGTTGAAATGACCTATTAATCAAATGGCAAAGTGGGGTTATAATCGACGGAAGGATATGTTTAATTACTTTAGCAGAAATTTTGTCAAAACCTGTTGAAGAATTCTTTAAGGACAAAACAATATTTGTAATTTCCTGCACTGTAACGTCCTCAAGAGCCATTGATTTCAAGCAGGGGGGGCCTAGGAACTGCTTCCAAGTCTGAGACACCGAGCAGTGAGAAACACTATTAGCAGTTGATTTCCCTATCTCCGCGAAGAATTTGTTCATATGATGTCGTACTTGGCCTTTTTCTGTGATAAGTTGATCGTCTACCATAAGAGACTTAGGGAGACCTTCTAGTTTTTTCGATGGCCGACTAAATTCCTTAATCACGTCCCACGTCTTCTTTATATTTCTACCGCAATCATCAAATCTCTTAGTATAATACACTGTTTTTGTTCTCCGAATAATTGATTTCAGCATATTACGGTACAACTTAAATGCTTCTAATTTAGCATCACTTGGTCTGTTTTTGTACTCTTTCCACAGGTTTTGCTTTCTATTTATTGACTTGAGGACTCCCGGTGTTAGCCAGGGAGCTATGGGTGTTGATCTTCTTGATCGAGGATTCCTAAGAGGAGCATTTAGACAATAAGCCGCGAATTTCACCTTAACAGTGTCATAAAACTGGACATATATCTCGTTATAATTGCCCAAATTTATATTTTCTGGTAATGAAAAGTCCCATGAAGATGTACTCAGATCTTATTTCAGTTTATCCAGCTCAACTGGTGAGCAACATAATCTCGGTGTATCTTGTGGGACTAATCTTTGTGGATTTTGGAGGATTGGAAACAAGGCTGCAACTTGCAAATGGTCGGAAGTATCAGAAAGCAGTACTTCATTCTTAATGGAGTGTAGTGATGAAAAAATATTGTCAATTAATGTTGCTGTCTGGTTAGAAATCCTTGTCGGTATGTTTATACAAGGAGCTAATCCATACGAAATTAGTAAAGACAAAAGATCAGAAGCCTGTCTAGATGTCGGATCCGCAAGGTCGAGGTTAAAGTCGCCCATTAATACAACTTCGGATTTTTCAGAAAAAACTTTTCCAAGAACATCTTCTAATGTTTCCATAAATTGGGTTATATACCCACTTGGAGAACGATATACTTCGCCTATTATTATCCTTTCCTTAGCGTTCATTGGGACTTCTATAAAAAGTGACTCAAATACCTTTTCATTATTTGTACATAAATCCTGTCTTAGTACAGCATGAAAATTATTTCGGATGTAAAATCCGAGTCCACCTTTTTGGGCCGTCTTGCGGTTAAGAAATATCTACATATAACCGGGAATATCCAAAAGCACCTGATTTTTTTCGTTCAAAAATGTTTCACAGAGACCGATAATTGCAGGGCACGAATTCCTACATAATAATTGAATATCATCAAACGAGCAATTTAGGCCCTGAACGTTTAGATGCACAACCGGGAGTGCATCAACCCACCGAGCTCCGGAGTCCCACAATCTCAGCTTCTCCACAAACACACTATCAATAATATTCTCAAAATTTTCATAAAAATTCATATTGGGGGCTTTACCACCCGGATTATTTATAATTTCATTAAAATTAACTCTCCCACATTCATAATCATTTAATTTCCCTAGTGTTATGTTAGCCTTAATCCCCAATAGAGAATTAGTGTCAACCATAACTACTTACCCCTGCAGGTGACAGAGAGCCATTCTGTAGTCGCTTGAACACCAGTGACGTCAAACTCTTAATACGAATTAAAAATGCTATGACATGAACTTGATTATTTTGCTCTGAAACAAAAAAAAATAACAAGTAAAATAGCAAAGGAAGATGTCATTACTGGGGGTCAAGAACCACAAATAAAAGGGAAAAATACAAAAAGACAAAGAACATTAACGAACAGCACATTTTTTGAAGATATATTATAATAAGCTGAAGCGAGCACTCACTAATAATCATGCGTCAGAATCGAAATCAGAATTCACCGAGGGGAAAACTAGGGTAAGTGGGTCGTAGCATGCGTCATCAACCTTGATCCAGTTAGAACTATAAGTCTTTTTAGATTCTAGCCACAACCTAGTCCCCTTTTGAACCACTTTGGTATGAGACACTTTATCGGAGGCAACTTTACAATTTCTTAAATTATAAGCCGTACTCAAAAGTTCTTTCCGACGTTTAGCCAGCTCGAATGGAAGGTCAATACTGACACTTTTCCCTGTATTTCTTAGATTACCAACACAAGCCATAATATTGTCCTTATGTCGAAGATTTAGAACAGACACAAGAATAAGGTCCGATGCCGGATGCGAGTTTTGTGCCCTGTGACTTTTAGTCTTGCTTCTAAGTATATAGAGGGCCGTGAGCTTAATATCCCTGTAGTTCTGTACCGATATTTCTGACAAAAAAATCATTACCGATTTCTTCGATATCTTCATTTTCCTTGTTCGGAATTCCATGGATAAGAAGATTCTTGCGTTTAAAGTACAATTCAGTTCTTAAAACCTGGTTTTTAACTGCCACAAGAGCAGATTTCAAGCTAGTGTTCTCTTGTTTCAACGCTGCATTCTCCGTACGAAGATTTTCTACCAGTTGTTTTAAGTTGTCCATACGTTCATCAAAATACTTTTTCGTGAGAGACATCGCTAATTATATTGTATCGGTAATTAATATATCGCTAAATATACAGTACGCTCGCTTCTTTCCTCAACTCATCAAAATGACATTTCAAGAAAACTTACGAGCGTGGGCCCCTTTCTTCTAAAATCCAAATATAAGGGGCCCCAGAATCAACAGTGCAATAATTGAAATAAAACAGGATATCACAGTTGAGAACTATCACGAAGTAAAAATTATGTCTTGCCTTAACGAGCGCTAGTTCAGTACTCAAAATAGTCAATGATACTATTTGCATTCATATTATGAAATTCACGAGTTTCAATCTGTCTATTTGAAGCAATATCACATACAGTGTTTTCAAGTGGTGAATCACATTCGGTAACTGCCAAATAAAAATCACTTGATTTATAGTCATAGTAGGCAGTGTTGTCACAGCGATGACGTAGAAACCAGATTGTCTTGTTACCCCAACAGTTGAATCGTAGACCGGATTCCTCTTCCCAGAATAATTTAAATCCACGACGATACCAATCTCGTAGAAATAAACTAAAATCACGTTTAGGATTCTTTCCAATCATAGCAGGGTAAGTATTCTCTCACTGATCACATTTATCATGGTGACAATAGGAGCACAGGTGCCCTCTAGGGTGAGAGTCACACACCTCTTCAAGACATGAATTACATCCTTTAATTTGTACTGCATAGCCTCTATGTAATTTGCAAGGATTACATAATTTACACTTTTCACTATAGTCGTCAATAATTGTATAATTCTCACATTGAGTCCAACTGCCAAGAGTGTACATGCACAATGGACATATATAGAACATTTTCTAGTTTCCGATGTCAACTCTCTCACAGCTAAAACGAAACTGATCGTCTTCACTCGATAAATTCAAAGTGTAGGAAAGGGGAGAGGAGTAGCTCTGTGACGTTACCTCTTTCGAAGGAGGAGCCATCTACATTGAATCCATTGGCAATGATTTCATAAGTATATCTACAATATGATTCTGCTTTGTTCCAATTAATATATCAATAAATTGAGTATAATCATTTGAATCACATTTTAAAAGTTTCATACAATAGTACAATGGGGGAGAATCAGTTTTCATTATATTGTCAAGTTTTCCCTGAGAGAATATCCTGCGTTGAAGAGATAACTCGAGAAAATCATCATCGAAAATCAAATGTTTTTCCATAAACACTAGATTTGATCCAATTCTTTCTTTCTCAAATTTATTCATTTCTAAATCCTTTCACTCAGACTGCTGACTCTAAACTAGCCCTGATTCGTTAGTCCTGACCAGAAAAGAAAAGGAATATTTTTAATGTCGAAACAACTTTATTGAATAATTATAGCATCAATAATACTATGCATTTACAATATGCTATAGAGTTTATTGCTTTCGCTATGTTTCACTAAAACACTTGAATCACGATGAACTCTATTCACATGTGCAGTATCAACTTTTTCTGCGAAACATAATTGATCTTCCATTTTAAATTTGCTCAAGGATATCACATATCTTGCATATACTGCATCCCATACCATACAAAGCCATGATCCTTTTGTAATATCAACCGCAATGTTTGGTGCTCTTGTATTATTAGCATCAACTCCACTATCAACTTTTAATAGTTTAAACATTCCACTCATTATTACAAATATATAACCAAATGAGTAAAGTCAGAACTGTTCTTCCTACTCCTTTGAATTCTATTCACAGACTAATAAAACTATAGCAAAAATCCTTTCCTTATATTCCCTCCGCCGCTAATATGTAAACAAGCCCTCTGACTGGCTGAGAAGGAAACACGTGATCTAACTGTTTCCTGGAAACTCATAACATTTGCCTCGAGCAACAACAACAACATGATCTTGAAGGAAGTGTCATTGACCTGTCCCCATTTGACTCAATAATCCATCAAAGTGAGAAAGTTCCAGTTTTTTTCATTATAACTGACAAAAACCATAAAACAGACATAACTCTATGAAGACATCAATGAAAAATATCAAATAAATTGACCAGCATACATAGCCGTCAAAGAAACACACATCAGTGTCAGAAAATTCATGTTTTTTCAAGTGAGAAAAATACTGTTTTTTCTTTCTTACTGACGAAAACCATAAAACAGACATAAATTACTTTTGACATCCATGAAAAACATCAAATAAATTGACCAACACACATAACCATCCAAGAAAACATCCATCAAAGTGAGAAAATTCCTGTTTTTTCATTCTCACTGACAACAAACAGACATAAATTATGTAAAAAAAAGTTGTAGGTGGCAGCAGGGGTGGGCAATCGGAGTATAAAATAGCCTTCTACTGTTTTACTTTGAACAAACTACTTTGATAATGCGTTATTTTTTATAAACAATTGAGTCTAAAGGCATTAATTATTTTAGTGTTCGATAACAAGTTCAATACTGTTGATATTGTTAAAAAATATCAGCATTGTTCAGCGGCATTGTTCAGCCGGCATTGTTCAGCAGAACTGATTGCTGGGAGTTTATATCTTAGTTTTTGTAAGTAGGCAATTGTTTTTTTTGTATTTTTTTTGATATCATAAAGTTCGTGATAACATACCAATATATACATCCAAGGAATCAGATTTTTATGCTGATTTCAAATTTCTAAACACTCCTGGATACCCAATTTAGAAACTTGTATCTATAGTAAACTGTAAAAGAGATAACTATACAAACTAAAAGATAGTAATTATAGTAATTATAATTATAGTAATTATAGTAAATATATTATAGTAATTAAATTATAGTAAAATAGTAATTATAGTAAATTATAGTAAACTAAAAGAGATAACTATACAAAGAGCCATCTTCTTTCTAATAATTTCCTTTTTCAAACATTTATAAACTTAACTTTTCAAATATTTTCGTCGACAAGAAATAAAATTACTTCCTTGCAGAACGCAGTTGGCCAAATGAATGAACTGATCTGTGACGCCAACAAAGAAGAGGCTAATCAGTTAATCGAATCCCTTTCCAAATGCACCCCTTTGTCAATTGAGTTTAATTGAACAAAAATTAGGGAATTTTGGAATACACAATGAAAGTGAGGAAGAGGAAGCTCACAAAAACGTAAAGACCGGTCATAAAAAATGTGCACGAAGCCTTCATGTGCCTTGGTAATTTTTGGACTACCATGGAAGAATTTGATCACAATATAGAACGAGTATCTCAATTTCGCAGGGAAAAAAAGAAAAAGAATACAGCGCGTTTCACAAATATTCATGGGCGCCAGAAAGGGGGGGGCATGGTCTCCCTGGAAATTAGAAACCATAAAGTAATTATCTGAAACCAACGGAAAAAGAACAGAATAGGGAAAACATGGGAAAAAATGTGTGTTGTTTATTGTTGGCCGCCTGCCAATAGATTTTGATCCTTGATAAGGAAAATATAAGTTCTAATTTATGACTGAGTGACCCGTTTCCAGTTTTCCACAAACATTTTTTCTATATGATTTGGTTTGAGCAAAAAAAAAAAAAAAAAAAAAAATCTTCATAGTAATGAATGATATGTAAAGAACGATCCTTGTCAATAACGAAAATATAAGAGCCTCAATATTTATAACATTCAATCAAAGAATCAGCTTTGTATAGTGATCCTAAATATGCATTTGTTGATTAGTAATTAGTGCAGCTATTAGTACATAAGAAAGTTCGTTTAATCAAACAGTTCGTGGTAACGAACTGTAAGTAAGGAGCCACCTGGCTCAATGGTAGCCGAAACTCTAGAAAACGGGATTTTGATATCAGTAGATACATCAAAAAAATAAAATTTTAATGCTGATTTCAAATATATAAGTTTCATAAAATTTAATCCTACCCATCAAAAGTTACGCGCCTGAGAAAATTTGGCTGATTTTCGAAAAAATGGGGTAAGACCCCCTAAAAGTTATAGAACCTTATAACTTTAAGGTTCTATAACCTTAAATAGGCTATATGGGAGGATCTTTCCATTAAGGAAGTATTCATGGGGGAAGGGACATTGCTATGAAGAGGAAGCCGGATTTCCCAGCATTATTTGAAAAAAAGATCAGCAATTAAATAAAAAAAAACAAGTTTTTCAAGTGAAAGTAAGCAGCAACATCAAAACTTAAAACGAACAGAAAATATTACTTATATGATTGGGTTCACCCCCTAGTCAATACCTCGCTCTTTAAGCCAAAGATTTTGTAGAACTTTCCTAAGAGCTATTTATTCTAATTAACCGCCTTTGTGATTAAGAGGTCATTTTCAAAGGATTGGAAAAAATTTGAATTATAGCGTAAAGAGCAAGGTATTGACTAGGAGAAGAACCCCCTAATATACGTATTAAAAATATATGAATATAGAAGTTCGTTACGTAAGTTAATTCGTAAGTTACGTATATTTATTACTAATAAAAACGTTCGTAAATAAAATGAAACAAATAAGTTCACAAGATAAAATATTAAATTAAACAAGATAACAAGTTCAATACTGTTGATATTGTTAAAAAATATCAGTCCAACGCTTCGGCATTGTTCAGCAGAACTGATTGCTGGGAGTTTATATCTTAGTTTATGTAAGTAGGCAATTGTTTTTTTGTATTTTTTTTGATATCATAAAGTTCGTGATAACATACCAATATATAAATCCAAGGAATCAGATTTTTATGCTGATTTCAAATATATAAGTTTCATCAAGTTTAGTTTTACCCGTCAAAAGTTAAGCGTAAAGTTTTATCCGTCAAAAAATGTGCCTTATTTGTGAAAAATGGGGAAAACACCCCCTAAAAGTCATATAACTTTAATGAAAATCACACCATCAGATTCAGCGTATCGGAGAACCTAACTATAGAAGTTTCAAGCTCCTATCTGCAAAAGTGTGGAATTTTGTATTTTTTGCCAGAAGGAAGATCACGGATGCGTGATTATTTGATTTTTTTTTTTTTTTTTTTTCCCAGGGGTGATCGCATCGACCCAGTGGTCCTAGAATATCGCGGGAGAGCTCATTCGAACGGAAATTAAAAGTTTTCAGGAAATTAAAAGTTGTATACAGAAGTTTTCAGGGGGATTTTTTTCTGGTAGTTGGGGGGGGGGGTTGTGTGTATCAGGTGGTAAGTTGGAAGATCTTTCCACGGAGGAATTTTTAATGGGAGAAGGGACATTGCTATGAAGGGGGCTCCGGATTTCCCAGCATTATTTAAAAAAACCATCAGAAATTAAACTAAAAAAAACTATTTTTTCAACTGAAAGTAAGGAGCAACATCAAAACTTAAAACGAACAAAAATTATTACGCATGTGACTGGGTTCGCCCCCTACTCATTAACTCGCTCTTTACGCTAAACTTTTGTTTTTTGTACTTTCATCAGAGCTATTTATTCTAATTAACGGCCTTTGTGATTAAGTGGTCATTCTTAAAGAATTGGAACAAAATTTGAACTTTAGCGTAAAGAGCGAAATATTGACTAGGGGGCGAACCCCCTAGTTCGTTACGTAAGTTAATTCGAAGTTACGTCAGATCGAAGTTTCGAGAAATCCATTTAGCCAAAAATAAAGTAAAATTAATATGCAAATTTTGTTTTAACTATTCATGTACGGTGAGCCAAAATCAAAGCTGCATTAATTCGAAAACGTTCAGAAATTAAATAAGAAAAAGAAGTTTTTTTTAAATTCAGTAAGGAGCGACACTAAAACTTAAAACGAACAGAAATTCTGTATATGAAAGGGGCTATCCCCTCCTCAACGCTTCGCTTTTTACGCTAAAGTTTGACTCTGTCTCAAAACTTTATTTTTTAAAACAATAAAAAACTTTGGCTTAAAGAGCGAGGCGTTGAGGAGGGGACAGCCCCTTTCATATACGTAATAATTTCTCTTCGTTTTAAATCTTAATGCTGCTCCTTACTATCAGTTAAAAAAAAACTTGTTTTTTTTTTATTTAATCCAGTAAGAGGCTAAGAAGCCTTTTGACCACGAAATTAAGGAAATCACCCTCTATTTTATTTGAAGGTATCTCCTTTTTTTTGCAATTTTTAAATATTTGTGGGGTATACATCTTGGAACCCTTCAAAACAGAAATCTTGTAATACCACTGGCAATATGAATCATAGAAGCGATTCCAAGGCACCTACAATTTTCACAAACAGACTAGTAGTATCATGTTCCAGTTTGATGTCTAGAAAAAAAAAGAAGAAAAAAAATGCAGTTATTTGTATCCAAAACTTCTGCATTTTGTGTCTTCTTTGAAAATTTCTGAACTTTTAGTAGGTTCCTCGGTGAAATTATTGAATTGTTTTTCACGATCTAGCCTACTTATATTTTGTTTGCCGTTGTATATTAGCAAAGGCATTTCTTTCCCTAGCATAAGCGTAGTCTGTGGGTTTGGGGGGATAGACTCCCTACCTGTTAAAAAAAAATCCATTTTGTTATTACTTTACTCTTTTTAAATTGTTCTTTAAGAATTATACTAATATGTAAAAATAATTTGCCATCTGGTCGTTTAAAAGTCCATCGTCAACCTTATTTACCTAAAGCTACATTACCTCCTTTTTGATTTTGAAGAAAGATAGTTTGTACTACCGTACTTGAAGTCAAATATATTTTGCTGAATAAAAGATCATTATACTTTATTTAAAGTTTAAACTTATAGTTTTTGAAAGAAAGAAAGAAAGAAAGAAAGCAAAAAACCAAGGAAGAGGGGATAAATAATAATCAACATCACGGACTAGACTCATTGGGAACAAGGAATATACTGGAAAAGACAAAATTAAATCTTGCCTTGACCACGAATAGAATGTAGAGGTGTGATGTTTTCGTTAACTATATATCTAATATTTTTTTTCTTTTTTTAGAAAAAGCTGAAAATGATCGAAATGGAAAAAGAAATCCGTCGGAAGTGAAATCACGGTCGAATATGAGTTGTTAGATTTGCAAGAATTTCGATTTAAGTGTAAAATTGCTTTACTATTTTATTTTTACTTTTTGAAACTGGCGTTCTTGTTCATTTCGTACATCAGTTCAATCTTTTATAAGGATTTGCTATAAATTCAAGAATTTTCGCATCACTTTGTCTTTTTAAATACCAAATTCATAGTCACCGTTTCAATCTTATCTATGGGAATTTTGAAGCAATTTTATCTTGCACACAGAAGCAACCAAAAAAGTTCTGAATTTTAATTTTAAAAACCCAAATTCTCTCCAGATAGCCTGTATATCATCTTTTCAGTGTGTAATCCGTGTAAGTAAGTGATCTTGAAGTAAATGCGGTTGTAAACCCATTAAATCACGATTAGTGAACTGAATCCAATCTGCTTTCTGTCTCAGTTTCCTTGATATATGTAACTCTGATGTGTATCCATAGGTTTATTCGAATATCTAGGTGGACGTATTTTGATTTTGTTTCATGCAGAAATAACGTTTTTTGTTTTTTTCTGTGTAGAGAACTGTAACTTTAACAATTTAAATAAGCCTGACGCTGGAGCTCTTCATTTTATTAGCGAGAAACATCATTTACATTTAAACGGCATTTACGGTTTGAATTTCTCTGATGCAGGCCACCAAAAATACAGCTGTCCAATATACGGTATAATCATACTTTTTATATGTTGTTTAGAGATTTCATTTGGAGTGAGTAAGAAATTCAATCTTTCAGACTCTTCGTCTTAAGCTCTTATGACTCTCGAAGTCTTGGGAAGTCGAAATATGGAACACGTGCTAGTTGATTTTTAAAGAAATATTAGCAAAGATAATTTTTTAAGCAAAACTTTTATTCTGTAAATGAGGTGCTAGAGTGGAATACAGAATATTCTTTCAAAACATGAAGTCATCCTGACTACGGAGATATAGCGCTTATTTTAAGGTAGAAACAGAATTTCAAATGTAGAGGGGGGTTTTGTCCACAGTGCATGTCATTCAGATTTTGCCTACAAGCGTGTATCAGCTTGCCATTTTGCTGATACGCTAAACACTGCTAAGGCTCATATCGCAGGGGAAAGGGGGGGGGGGTAGGACTTCTTTATTCAATTATTAAACAGAAAATACTCTCACACACCAAAGGTTTCCAAAGAAATGTAATCAGCGATGGTAAAAAGTAAAAAAAAAAACATATATGATATGATCATAAAAAAATAAATAAAAAAAGTCATATGATAAACAGACTTGGAATTTTAAACTGAGCGTCGTTGTATAGGAAATATTCAGTGGGATAATTTAAAAACATCTCTAACTCTGTGGTGGCACAGTGGGATTGATCTCCGCTCGGTAATATGGGACTCAAAGTTGAATCTCAGTTGCCGCAGGGCTAAGAAGTGCATGGAGGTTTGCAATAAAGTCTCCAAGTAATCAAGAGGGATGAAGAAGAAGAAAAACATTTCTTCTAAAAATGCACATGGGGATTCTTGTTATTTCTAGTTTTGGCTCGTCAAGACATAAGTAAGATTAATTCTTTTCTAACTTCTTGGAAGTTTCTTAAAAAGGCGAGAAATTTCATTAGTCTATGCCTACAATGACTTGAACACCATTCCTTCGTCTGTTCCTAAGATAATCTTCTGTTTTACATAAACTATCTAGTGATGCTTTCAAACAATAAGTTTGTATTGGAGTGGAAAGCCTCGCGGCTACCACTACTGTAAAGTAAATATAGGGTATGGTACTACCCTCTTACGGTATACCCTGTTCCAGGGTATGGTAACTTGATCGAACGATCAAAAGGGCCGAACTCTCGGCCAAGAGTGTCACCACCTGGGTCTATCTCTAACTATATCTGGAGGGTAAATGGACTTCTCTGTCGGTATACTAATGACGGTATTTCTCGCGAACTCTTATCCTACCCTGCCCGGGTTCAGGGAAAATAATCTTACACAGTTGTAGAAAATAACTAACTTGTATTCTTCCAACGGTCACTTAAACGAAACATACATATATAAACTCTGAAAACAGACACACTAAATAGAGTCTGAACGCAAATCAGAGGCAACGCTATAGCGTTGCCCATAGTAAAGGCCATACGGCTCCAATGTTTTATTATTATCATTTATTAATTTTTTTCCCGAGGCACTTCATATGGAAGGGGTCGTCGTATAAACTTCAGAGGGGGCTCATTCGATTGGAAATCGAGAGTTTTTTTTAAGGGTCAAAATTGAGTGCCCCTTCCACGCCCACCATTTCCCCAAACACACCCAATCAAAATTTTGAGATAGCCATTTTGTTCTACGTAGTTGATTTCCCGATAAAAATTATGTTTTTGGGGCGGACACTCCCTCACAGCCGTCAGGGCAAAGGTTGTAAGTTATGCCCTGGGGGCATATGAGCTTTGTATAGAAAGCATTGTCGTAGAAACTTGAAAAAGGGCTCATTTAACTGGAAATTCAAAGGGTTAGTGCCCTTTTTGATAGTCGAAAGTAATTGGAGGGCAACTAACCCCCCTCTCACGCCCACCTTTTCCCCAGGTACATCCAATCAAAATTTTGGGATAGCCATTTTGTTAAATGTGGTTGAAAATTCTGGAAATTAGGTCTTCGAGGATGACGACCCCCCCCCCACAGCCCTCAGGACAAGGGTTTTATGTTATGCCCTGGGGGAATATAAGGTTTTATAGAAAGCGTTGTCGTAGAAACTTCAAAAAGGACAGATTCCGATTGGAAATTGAAAGGGCTAATGCCATTTTTAATAGTCAAAAGTGATTGGAGGGCAAGTAACACCCCTTTTACGCCCACCAGTTCCCCAAACACTTCCAATCAAAATTTTTAGATAGTCAGTTTATTAAACGCAGTTGAACGTTCTGGAAATTATGTCTTTGAGGATGACAACCCCCCCCCCCCCAAGGTCTTCAGGGCAAGAGTTATCAATTATGCCCTGGGGGCATATATGGTTTCTATGGAAGAAATGCTCGTATAAACTTCAGAGAAGGCTCATTTGTTTGTAAATTGAAATTTCTAGTTCACTTTTTAAGCGTCAAAATATATTGGAGGGTAACCAGCCCCCCCCCACGCCCTTTGCATCCGATAAAAATTTTGAGATAGCTATTTTGTTAAAATAGTTCAAAGATCATATAACAAAACCTCCAGTGTCGACACAACCCCCCAGGGCCCGGGGGCAGGCGTTGTAAGTTATGCCCTGGTGGCATGTATGGTTCTTATGAACGGGATGCTGGTATAAAGTTCATAGAAGGCTCATTTGATTGGAAACTGAAAGTTCTAGTTCACCCTTTAAGAGTCAAAAGAAATCGGAGGGCAACTAGCTCCCCTCTCTACGCCCTTTTTTCTCAAACCCATCTGATAAGAGCTTTGAGAGAGTCATTTCTTAAAAAATAGTTCAAAGACCATATAACGAAAATTTCGGGGTCGACACCGCCCCCCCTCCATGGCCCGAAGGCAGGCGCTGTAAGTTTTGCCCTGGGGGAATATATGGTTCTTATGGAAGAGATGCTTGTAAAAACTTCAGAGAGGACTAATTTGATTGGAAATTTAAAGTTATAGTTCAGTTTTTGAGATTCAAAAGAGATTGGAGGGCAACTAGCCCCCCCACGCCCCTTTTTTCCAAATGCATCCGATAAAAATTGTGAGAAAGCCATTAAATTAAAAATTGTTCAAAAGTCAGATAAAAAAACTCCGGTGTCGACACCCCCCCCCCCCCAGGTCCCAGGGGCAGGCGTTGTAAGTTATGCCCTGTGGCATATAACGTTCTAGTGAGAGAGATGCTTGTATACACTTCAGACAGAGCTAATTTCATCGGAAATTGAAAGTTTGAGCTCACTTTTCAATAATCGAAAGAAATCTAAGGGAAACTAGTCCCCCCCCCCTAGCCTTCTTTTTCCAAACCCATCAGATGAAAATTTTGATGTAGACATTTTGTTTAAAAAAATAGTTTAAAGGTCGGATAAGGAAAACTCCGGTGTCAATACAACCCCCCCCCAAGGCCCGGGAGAAGGCGTTCTAAGTTATGCACTAAGAGCATGTATGGTTCTTATGAAAGGGATGCTAGTATAAACTTCATAGAGGGCGCATTTGATTGGAAATTGAAAGTTCTAGTTCACTTTTTAAGAGTTAAGAGATTTAAGGGCAACTAGCCTCCCCCATGCCCTTTTTCCCCAAACCCATCCGATACAAATTTTGAGACATCCAGTTTTTTAAGAATTGTTCAAAATTTATATAACAAAAACTCCGGTGTCAACACAACCCCCCAGGGCCCAGGTGATAGGCGTTGTAACTGTTGTCCTGGGGGTGTGTATGGCTCTTATAAAAGGGATGCTCGTATAAACTTCAGAGAGGCCTCATTTGACGGGGAATTGAAAGTTCTAGTTCACTTTTTAAAAGTCAAAAGATATTCGAGGGCAACTAGCCCCGTCCCCCCCCCCCACACCTTTTTTCCCCAAGTCTATCCGATAAAATTTTTAATATAGCCATTTCATTAAAAATAATTCAAAGGTCTGATAAGAAAAACTCTTGTGTCGACGCCACCCCGTATGGCCCGAAGGCAGGCGTTGTAAGTAATGCTCTGGGGGCATATATCGTTTTATGGAAGGGATGATTGTATAAACTTTGGAGAGGGCTCATTTGATTGGAAATTGAAAGTTCTCGTTCACTTTTTAACAGTCAAAAGAGATTGGAGGCTAACTAGATCGCCCTCCCCCTCCACGCCCTAAATGCATCAGATAAAGATTTTTAGAGAGACATTTTTTTTAAAAATAGTTCAAAGTTCAGATAACCGAAACTCCGGTGTCGACACAGCCCCCTGGGCCCGAGGGTAGGCGTTGTAAGTTATGCCCTGGTGGCATATATGGATGTTATGGAAGGGATGCTTGTATAAGCTTCATAGAGGGCTCATTTGATTGGAAATTGAAAGTTATAAGTCACTGTTTAAGAGTAAAAAGTGATCGGAGGGCAGCTAGCCTCCCCTCACACTCCAGTTATTTTTTTCCCAGACGCACTTTATATAGAAGAAGGGGGTTTCATTCCAAAGGGGGCAAACTTTTTTCGCTTTGATATTTTTACTTTGATACCAGTTTTGATGCTTTGATGAAGATTTGATTTTTTGAAAAGTTTGATTTTGAAATAAGGAATTTATAAGAACTTGAAACTTTTTGCAATAAAAAATGAACAAAAATTAATTTGAAAAAAAACTTTCCGAAAAATAAGTTTTTCAAAGAAAAGTAAAGCCTATTTTAAACTTTAGCTCAGCAGATACAAATATCTGCTTAAAATTCAAACTCAAAACGACCAGAAATTACAATTAAAGAATAAATGAAACCCAAAACGAACAGAAATTAAACAAACAATCATAGGAAAAAACATACAACAAGTAATAATATAAATGAATAAATAGATCTTAAAGTGAGTTGAATATGAAAATAAAGCTTAAACCGAAAAAAAAATTGCTATTGAAGTATAAATGAAACTTAAAACGAACAGAAATTAAACAAACAATCAAGGCAAACAAACATACAATAGATATTAAAGTAAATGAATAAATAAAATCTTAAGACGAGTGAAACTTAAATTGAATAAGCAATTCAAGCTTGAAACGAACAAAAATCACTATAAACAAGAGTTTGGGTATCGGCTCCTTCTCTCTCTGTAAAAGTCTAGAACCTACTGCGCCATTGGCGCTTTACTGAAAACTATATGCGTCTTGAACAGCCTTGGAAAGTATAAACAACATTAAATTGAATATTTGATATATAGTGATATTGGTTATTGAAAGATCCATCAGTTCAAGAATTTATTTCAGTCTAATTTATTGTTATTTTCAATGCTGTATGAACTGGAAAAGAAAATATTTGTAAGATAATTTGTTTTCAGTAAAGCACCAATGACGGAGTAGGCTTTTGGTTTTTATTTACAGTTACGGAAGGGGGCAGTATCCAAACTCTTGTTTGTAGTGAAACTATATTCGTTTTGAACAACTTTAGAAAGAAATAATAAATTAAACTGAATATTTGATGTATAGTGATATTAATTGCTGAAAGCTCATCAGTTCAATATTTTACTATAATTTTTGCAATCTTTTTGCAATAAAAAACGAACAAAAATTAATTTTAAAAAAACTTTCCGAAAAAGCTCAGCAGATTCAAATATCTGTTGAAATTCAAACTCAAAATGACCAGAAATTACTATAAAAGAATAAATGAAACCCAAAACGAACAGAAATTAAACAAACAATTATAGGAAAAAAATACAACAAGTAATAATATAAATGAATAAATAGATCTTAAAGCGAGTAATGCTTAGCTTTAATATTAAAATAAAGCTTAAAACGAAAAAAAATTGCTATTGAAGTAAAAACGAAACTTAAAACGAACAGAAATTATACAAACAATCAATGCAAACAAACATACAATAGATATTATATGTTAATGTTATTATATATTAATGTAAATGAATATATATATGAATATATATATGTAATATTAATATTAATATTAATGTCCACATGAAGACCAGGGATCGAACAGGGATAGAATTTACACCAGGGGGGAAAATTCTAGAATGTTTCCTAGCAGGTATACTGGAACATTTTTAGGGACTGTATTTTCCTGAAATTAAAAAGAAAATGTTCCTCCGTTTAGTCAAACAAAACAATATTCATACTTTTTGGTGATGTATATTTCATTAAAACTGAATATCCCTATTTCCAGCACAAAATGGGAGAATTAAATGGCTTGAATTAATATGCTGCAACCCGAATGAGAAGATGTGCTGGCGGCAGCAGGATATGCAGGATAAGCAAATGTCCTGCTTTCAAGAATTATGCGTCAATTTCCTTGTTTTTGCTATTAGTAAAACTTGTTTTACAATGAATCGATTTTTCACTCTGGTCATACGTCTTTTTATTTTGTTTTAAGTATGGTTTTTGTTTATTTTTATGGTTTTGCATATTTTGTTTTAGATATGGTTTTTGTTTATTTTATTTTATGGTTTTGTATATTTTGTTTTAGAAATGGTTAATTCTAAAATGTGATTAGCCTTATATAGCTAGTCATTGTTTTGAGTAAAGCTTAATCCAATATTTTGTATTAACATAACATTACATACATATCGTACCATTACATTACATTAATAGGATTAATGTAATGTGGAATATTAATAGAATATATATATGAATAGTCACTAGAATTAGATTTTAGACTTTTACAGTGAGAGAAGGAGGAGATACGCAAACTCTTGTTTGTAGGGATTTTTGTTCGTTTCAAGCTTGATTTGCATATTCAATTTAAGTTTCCTCGTTTTAAGATTTATTTATTCATTTACATTAGTATCTATTGAAAGTGTGAGCACAATGAATGAAGTTTTAGAGGTTTTGCGAGCTCAGTGTGCTAGAATTGGTTTGAAAATTAATGTTAGGAAGACTAAGTCACTAAGGTTAGGAATAAGTGAAGATGAAAAGGTGACGTTGGGTAATGAAAAGATTGATCAGGTGGGCAGCTTCACTTACCTTCGTAGTATTATTTGTAAAGATGGTGGGAGAAGTGAAGATGTTAAAAGTAGAATAGCCAAGGCTCAAGGTGTTTTTTCACAATTAAAAAAAAGTCTGGAAGAATAGGAAGATAAGTCTGCAAACCAAGATTAGAATATTAGAAGCTACAGTGATGACAGTGGTCAAATATGGCTCTGAAGCATGGAGGGTCCGAAAAGCGGATGAAGATTTGCTAGATGTTTTCCAGAGAAATTGATTAAGGATTGTTCTGGGTATCCTGCTGACTAATCGTATTTCAAACAATAGGCTATACGAAAAATGTGGTTCAATACCGCTCCCTAGGGCTATAATGAAAGAAAGGTTGAGGTGGCTATGGCACGTTGTGCGGATGAAGGATGACAGATTGCCGAAAATTGTTCTTTTTGGCCAACCGTCTAGGGCTAAACGGAAAGCAGGTCGTCCCCGTCTGGGGTGGGAGGACGTCATAAAGAAAGATTTAAAGGAAATGGGAACTTCGTGGGCGGGTGTAAAAAGGGAGGCTTTGAATAGATTGGGGTGTAGGAGAAGCGTGCGTAGCTGTGTTCGCCTCAGGCGGCTTGGTGCTACGGTGAGTTGTTAGTAGTAGTAGTAGTAGTATTTGTATCTGCCAAGCTTAAGTTTAAAATGGCCTTTACTTTTCTTTGAAAAACTTGTTTTTCGGAAAGTTTTTTTTCTAATTAATAAAAATAAAAGACTAAAATAAAATCACTACATCTGTACAAAATAACTTTGTGTAGGGGTGGACCTTAGATTGGCCCCGGCCAATCCTATAAATGAAAGCTTTAAATTCATAGGCATTTTGAATATCGTTAACTATCAATAGCCAAGTCCAGGAAGACAAAAATATAATTTTAGCCCGAAACTTCACTTATTGTGACACCAGTGGCTTAGCAACGGGACTTTAACTTATCATTGAAAATTATATTATAGGCATATCTAAGAAAGTGTAAATACGAAAAGCAAAATAGGTCATTTATCTGAAAAAAGAAAAAAAAGGGGTGGAACCCCAAAACCACCCCCCGTAAGATAAATGACCACCCACGCGCCGCGCTGGTCCACCCTTACAAACATAAAAACTGAACTTACACTTTACAAAATCCATTTGCCTTCTTTCTTGCACCAGCGTCTGTGCTACTGCTTCCACCGCTTGGCTCTGGATCTGTCTCCATCCACACGTCTCTACTGCAGAATCACCTTGGTCTAGATTGAATGGACATCCGCATGAGGTTTTGAAAATTGAAGTCCCCAAGATTAGTAGCAAGTAATCGTGCTTAGCATGTTAAACAAAAATTTTCTTGCTCTCAGGAATTTACTTTTGAGAGAAGCATAGAATTAGGCTCTGGCACATTCGATGATGCCAGTCATCATGAAAAACTGGCTGAACTAGTCTCTTACTCTCCATCGATGGAAACAATACAACATCTCAGTCAGAACTCGAATTATCGCTTGGCATAATTTGAAATAATCCATGGCCGAAAATACAGAGGCCTGTGAAAACGATAGGGGTACAGGGAAATCAGATAGGAATCTCAACGAACCATGCATCAATTTCTTTTGGGTCCCCTGCCCTGGGATAGTCGAGTGATCAACATTCGTTGATGCCAACTGAAGATAAAATTTGAATACGTAACTCGAGGAATAAGGCTTGCCGGAAATAATCGTCCATTCCCATGAAGAGTTAAAACGGTGAATACGGCAGTAGTATGTTACCTTATACTTTGCGGAGACGTATAGCAATCTCCATGTTATTTGCGGAGACGTATAGCAATTTCCTAAGCTCGTCTGGATTCTAAGAGTCCTATGTACCAAACAGTTTTTTCTGGTAGGTAAAGATTTCTACAGGTCATTACACCTTTGCCAAGAGATTAAGCCAGTACTGTCCATAACTTAATTTACGTAGGTTAAACTTCTGATGGTTAAGAAAGCGTAACGAGTAATTAAAGTATGAGGAATGGGATGCTATAATTAGAATGGTTTTAAGTTTAAAATTGTGATGTAAAAATAACTCAGTTATTTGCTTGCGTGTATAGGAAATCCCATGTTATTTGCTTGCCTGTATTTTGTCTTAAATAAGTAGTTTTTGTATCTATTAAAAGATCTTTAAGGGGTTTGAGAGACTCAGTTGCCTGATTCCGTGTGGTTTTTCTTTACTTAGTGCTCATTAAAAAAGAAGTTTTTTTTTAAATAAGTAGTTTTTTTATGTTTTAAAAGAGCTTTAAGGGGTTTGAGAAACTCAGTTGCCTGATTCCTTGTGGTTTTTATTTAATTTGTGCTCATTAAAAACTAAGTTTTTGTTTTAAATAAGTAGTTTTTGTATCTTTTAAAAGAGCTTTAAGGGGTTTGAGAGACTCTTTTGCCTGATTCCGTGGGGTTTTTCTATACTTGTTGCCCATTAAAAAATAATTTTGCTTTTTAAATAAGTTGTTCTTGTATATTTTAAAAGAGCTTTTAGGGATTTGAGAGACTGTGTTGCCTGATTCCATATCGCTTTTATTTACTTAGTGCTCATTAAAAACTAAATTTTTGTTGTAAATAAGTAGTTCTTGTATCTTTTAAAAGAGCTTTACGGGGTTTGAGAGACTCTGTTGCCTGATTCCGTGTGTTTTTTCTTTACTTGATACCCATTAAAAACGAAATTTTTGTGTTAAATAAGTAGTTCTTGTATCTTTTAAAAGAGATTTAAGGGTTTTGAGAGACTCTGTTGCCTGATTCCGTGTGGTTTTTCTTTACTTATTGCTCATTAAAAAACGAAATTTTTGTTGTAAATAAGTAGTTATTGTATCTTTTAAAATAACTTTACGGGGTTTGAG
>NW_028300633.1:39592-57028 GCF_049724085.1 Artemia sp. Qi Xiang Cuo
TGTTTACGTGCCGAAACTGTTACCTGTGTAAAAAAATAATGTGAGTTAATAGACAGTGAAAATTGTCAGAAAAATAAAAATGGCATTGTCAGAAAATATCACTACGGAATATAAAGATGAAACGATGAAAAACAAAGCACCAGCAAACGTTACTGGCATTGATCAAACAGTCAATGAATCAAATAATACCAAAGACGAAAAACATATTGAGCCTGTCGATGACACACCAGTAAAAATTGTGTATGATTCAAAATGGAATAATGATTATTCTACTGATTATGAACTAAGAGAAGACAATAGCTACAGTATCAAGAGAGAACATGGTGAACTATTTGATGGAACAGATTCAAAATTTCCAAAGTTGTTATTGATATTAATAATGTTTAATAATATATTTTTTGTATTAATATTCTACATGACGTTATATCATTAAAAATATATCATGTATAGTATTGTTATACATTTATCATTTTTAGAGTAAGCTAGCATATCGAACGATCGTTTTCCAAGCAGACTGTTCTTTGAGCCAAAAAATAGACTAAAGTTTCAGATTTAAACCAGAGAATTGTGTTTTCCATAATTTTCTTACAAAAAACTAGAGTTTACGGCCAAAAACCCTTATTAGCTCATATTTTATAGAAATAGTTTTATTTTTCGATCTGAAAGTAGACTAAAGTTTCAGATTTGAACCAGAGAATTGTATTTTCCATAATTTTCTTGGCAAAAATCTAGAGTTTACGTCCAAAAACCCTTATTAGCTCAGATTTTATAGAAATAGTTTTATTTTTCGATCTGAAAAATAGACTAAAGTTTCAGATTTGAACCAGAGAATTGTATTAAATCATAGAGAGACAACGAATTTACAAAAAAAAAAATGTGACTCAAAGACGTTTCGTTCTTTTCACTGGCTTGAAATTGCATACAAACGAGCCAATCAGATGTTACAATCCTTTTGTTTGCTCAAAATTCAACAAAGCAACGTGATGGTTAGGCTACTTTATTTTGCATGTTATTTCTAAAGCCGACCAAGATGAAGAAATGTCTTCAAAGTCAAGGCTATTAGAAAAAAGTTCGGATATGATGTCAGTTTGTAGTTTATGCATCAATATCGATATCAGTAACGATTCTATTTGAAGTCAAATTGATCAAATTCTGTTCCTAAACGGTTCATGATAAAAATAGTTTGGGACAAGAAAAAAAGCCCCTAAAATAATGTCGTGAAATCATTTTCAACACGCAGAGCAGGGGGGTGTTGGGATTGAATCATAGAGAAACAACGAATTCACTGTGTGTGTGTGTGTGTGTGTGTGTGTGTGTGTGTGCATAGAGCAATTAAACTAGCTAATATCGATAACTGACACCTTGCACGCCGAAGGGGGTCATTACAGTGGAATTTATGAAGAAATTGCTCTATTTTGACACATTGAAAATTGTTTGTGATAAAAAGAGAGAAAAAGAAGAAAAGAATTGTCCGGTTATCGATATTGCTAGTTTAATTGCTCTACACACACACACACACACACACACACACACACACACACACACACACACACACACACACACACACACACACACACACACACACACACACACACACACACACACACACACACACACACACACACACACACACACACACACACACACACACACACACACACACACACACACACACACACACACACACACACACACACACACACACACACACACACACACACACACACACACACACACACACACACACACACACACACACACACACACACACACACACACACACACACACACACACACACACACACACACACACACACACACACACACACACACACACACACACACACACACACACACACACACACACACACACACACACACACACACACACACACACACACACACACACACACACACACACACACACACACACACACACACACACACACACACACACACACACACACACACACACACACACACACACACACACACACACACACACACACACACACACACACACACACACACACACACACACACACACACACTGGGGTGGCTCTTGTGTGTTCCACCCCTTTTTTTTTTTTTTTCAGATAAGGAATGACCTATTTTGCTTTTCGTATTTACACTTTCTTAGATATGCCTATAATATAATTTTCAATGATAAGTTAAAGTCCCGTTGCTAAGCCACTGGTGTCACAATAAGTGAAGTTTCGGGCTAAAATTATATTTTTGTCTTCCTGGACTTGGCTATTGATAGTTAACGATATTCAAAATGCCTATGAATTTAAAGCTTTCATTTATAGGATTGGCCGGGGCCAATCTAAGGTCCACCCCTACACAAAGTTATTTTGTACAGATGTAGTGATTTTATTTTAGTCTTTTATTTTTATTAATTAGAAAAAAAACTTTCCGAAAAACAAGTTTTTCAAAGAAAAGTAAAGGCCATTTTAAACTTAAGCTTGGCAGATACAAATACTACTACTACTACTACTAACAACTCACCGTAGCACCAAGCCGCCTGAGGCGAACACAGCTACGCACGCTTCTCCTACACCCCAATCTATTCAAAGCCTCCCTTTTTAAAACCGCCCACAAAGTTCCCATTTCATTTAAATCTTTCTTTATGACTTCCTCCCAGCCAAGGCGAGGACGACCTGCTTTCCGTTTAGCCTTAGACGGTTGGCTAAAAAGAACAATTTTCGGCAATCTGTCATCCTTCATCCGCACAACGTACCCTAGCCTCCTCAACTTTTCTTTCGTTATATCCCTAGGGAGCGTTATTGAACCAAATTTTTCATATAGCTTATTGTTTGAAATACGGTTAGTCAGCAGGATACCCAGAACAATCCTTAATCAATTTCTCTGGAAAACATCTAGCAAATCTTCATCCGCTTTTCGGACCCTCCATGCTTCAGAGCCATATTTGACCACTGTCATCACTGTAGCTTCTAATATTCTAATCTTGGTTTGCAGACTTATCTTCCTATTCTTCCAGACTTTTTTTTTAATTGTGAAAAAACACCTTGAGCCTTGGCTATTCTACTTTTAACATCTTCACTTCTCCCACCATCTTTACAAATAATACTACGAAGGTAAGTGAAGCTGCCCACCTGATCAATCTTTTCACTACCTAACGGCACCTTTTCATCTTCACTTATTCCTAACCTTAGTGACTTAGTCTTCCTAACATTAATTTTCAAACCAATTCTAGCACACTGAGCTCGCAAAACCTCTAAAACTTCATTCATTGTGCTCACACTTTCAATAGATACTAATGTAAATGAATAAATAAATCTTAAAACGAGGAAACTTAAATTGAATATGCAAATCAAGCTTGAAACGAACAAAAATCCCTACAAACAAGAGTTTGCGTATCTCCTCCTTCTCTCACTGTAAAAGTCTAAAATCTACTGCGTCGTTGGCGCTTTACTGAAAACCAACTTTATTACAAATTTTTCTTTTGTACTTAATATTGAAAATAAACACTAAAACTATAGTAAAATATTGAACTAATGAGCTTTCAGCAATTAATATGATTATACATCAAATATTCAGTTTCATTTATTATTTCTTTCTAAAGTTGTTCAAAACAAATATAGTTTCACTACAAACAAGAGTTTGGACACTGCCCCCTTCCGTAACTGTAAATAAAAACCAAAAGCCTACTCCGTCATTGGTGCTTTACTGAAAACAAATGATATTACAATTATTTTCTTTTCCAGTTATTACAGCATTGAAAATAAAAATAAATTAGAGTGAAATAAATTCTTGAACTGATGGATCTTTCAACAACCAATATCATTATATATCAAATATTCAATTTAATGTTGTTTATGCTTTCCATGGCTGTTCAAGACGCATATAGTTTTCAGTAAAGCGCCAATGGCGCAGTAGGTTTTAGACTTTTACAGTGAGAGAAGGAGCCGATACCCAAACTCTTGTTTATAGTGTTTTTGTTCGTTTTAAGATTGAATTGCATATTCAATTTAAGTTTCACTCGTTTTAAGATTTTATTTATTCATTTACATTAATATATAATAACATTAACATATAATATCTATTGTATGTTTGTTTGCATTGATTGTTTGTATAATTTCTGTTCGTTTTAAGTTTCGTTTTTACTTCAATAGCAATTTTTTTTCGTTTTAAGCTTTATTTTCATATTAAAGCTAAGCATTACTCGCTTTAAGATCTATTTATTCATTTATATTATTAATTGTTGTATTTTTTTACTATAATTGTTTGTTTAATTTCTGTTCGTTTTGGGTTTCATTTATTCTTTTATAGTAATTTCTGGTCATTTTGAGTTTGAATTTTAACAGATATTTGAATCTGCTGAGCTTTTTCGGAAAGTTTTTTTAAAATTAATTTTTGTTCGTTTTTTATTGCAAAAAGATTGCAAAAATTATAGTAAAATATTGAACTGATGAGCTTTCAGCAATTAATATCACTATACATCAAATATTCAGTTTAATTTATTATTTCTTTCTAAAGTTGTTCAAAACGAATATAGTTTCACTACAAACAAGAGTTTGGATACTGCCCCCTTCCGTAACTGTAAATAAAAACCAAAAGCCTACTCCGTCATTGGTGCTTTACTGAAAACAAATTATCTTACAAATATTTTCTTTTCCAGTTCATACAGCATTGAAAATATCCAATTGAATGAGCCGTTTTTGAACAACGTCATCGATACAAAGTGCCCTGGTCTGAAAAAAATAACAAATAATACATTGTGCCAACATCATTCTTATATGCCCCCAGGGCATAACTTAAAACCCTTGCCCTGAGGGTTATTAGGGAGTTTCCTCTTCCAAAACATAATTTCTATCTAGAAATCAACTACGCTGAACAAAATGGCTATCTCAAAATTTTAATTGGATGCGTTTGGGGAAACAGTGGGCGTGGAAGAAGTGTTAGTTGCCTTCCAATCACTTTCGACTATTAATAAGGGCACAAGCCCTTCCAATTTCCAATCGAATAAGCCCTTTTTGAAGTTTTTACGACAACTCCTTCGATACGAAGTACCCTGGTATGGAAAAAAATAATACATTGTGCCAACATCGTTCTTCACATAGATTAATTAAAAAAACTTTCCTAAAAATAAGTTTTTCAAAGAAAATTAAGGGTCATTCTAAAATTAAGCTGAGCATAAAACAATAACTTTTTAAGTTCAAACTAAAAACGACTAGCAATTACTGTTAAGGAATAAATGAAACCCAAAACGAACACAAATTAAATAAAAGATTATAGCAAAAACATTCAACAAGCAGTGATAAAAATGAAAAAATAGATTTTAAAGTGAGTAGTGCTTAGACTGAATATGAAAATATAGCTTAAAACGAAAACAAATATTTTGCTATTAAAGTATAAATGAAACTTAAAACGAAAAGAAATTAAATAAATAATCAATGCGAACAAAACATACAATATATATTAATGTAAATGAATAAATAAATCTTAAAACGAGTGAAACTTAAATTGAATATGCAAATCAAGTATGAATCGAATAAAAATAACTACAAACAAGAGTTTGGGTATCGTCTCACTGCAGAAGTCTAAAACCTGCTGCGTCATTGGCGCTTTACTGAAAACGATTCTTTGAAATATTTTCACTTTTGTAACTTTAAGAAATCAAAAATTAATTAAGATTTTAGGGAATAAATATCAGCATATGTATATTAAATTGACAATGCACATTTTTTTCAGTAAATTCATTTGAATTTGTTTTCAGTAAAGAACAAATTATATTCTGGCTTTTAGAAAGCATAGGGGTTTTGAACCCTACTCCCATTAATTTATGCTCGTTACTGTAATATTTATTTTAATTTTTGTTCGTTTTTGGTTTCATTTATTTATTGATACTGATTTGGGGTAGTTGTATGCTTGGTAGATTATATGATAGTCCGGACGCCAGGTGTTGAAAATGTGAACCATACCACGACGGAATGGGGCTTCTACGAGAATTAGCCTACCCTCCACCCCCTAAATTGACCATGCGGATTCAAGAATACCAATGGCACTTGCTTGCGAGTGGTGGAACACTCCGAAACTTGACATTTTATTATATTTTGGTGTTTCATGCAAGAAAATACATGTTCCACAAAGTTCGAGTTGCATTTTTCCGCTCAAATAGAAATGCCTAGAAGCTATAGAATGTTTTCATACCAAACTTACACGATTAGTTAAAAAGATTACACAGTTTAAAAAAAATGGCAAAACTTTGAGTCTTGAACAGTCTTGGAAAGTATAAACAAAATTCGAATTGAATATTAGATATATAATGATATTAATTTTTGAAAGATCAATCAGTTCAAGTTTTTTTTTAACTTTAATTTTTATTTTCATTTTAAATGCTGTTAGAAATGGAAAAGAATAAATTTTTAATATACGAGTAATTCGTTTTAAGTTAATCGACAATGACTCAGAAGGCTTTATGTTTTTACAGTTAAAGAAGGGGACAGTATCCAAATTTTGCTTGTAGTCAAACTATATTTATCTTGACCAATCTTGAAAAGAACTAATAAATTAAACTGAATATTTGATGCATAATGATATTAATTGCTAAAGGCTCATCAGTTCAAAAATTTACTGTAATTTTAATATTTATTTTCAATATTAAGTACAAAAAAAACATTTGTAACATAATTGTTGTCAGTAAAGCGCCGATGACGAAGTAGGTTTTAGGTTTCTGCAGTGAGGTGATGCCCAAACTCGTGTTTATACTTATCTTGATTCGATTCAAACAGTATGTGTACGTTCAACTTAAATTTCACTTGTTTTAAGACCCCTTCTTTCACTTAAATTATATGAACCTCATGTCTTGTTCGCATTACTTGTGTATTTAGTTCTTGTCCTTTTTATGTCTCAGTCATACTTTATTATTAAAATATTTGTTGTCGTTTTAAACGTTATATTCATATTCAATCTAAGTATTACTCCCTTTAAGATTTGCTTATTCATTTATGTTATTACTTGTTGTATTTTTTTTGCTATGTTTTTTTACTTAATTTCCGTTCGTTTTGAGTTTCATTTACTCTTTAATAGTAATTTTTGATCATTTTGAGTTTGTATTTTAAAAGGTATTTTTATATCCTTAACTTAAGTTTAAAATTGCCTTTACTTTTCTTTTAAAAACTTATTTTTCGGAAAGTTTTTTTTTTAATTAATTTTTGTTCGTTTTTGATTGCAAAAATTTTCAAGTTTTTTTTTGGCATGGGGGGGTGCTTACTTTCCGATTATTCTTGACTTTAAAAAACCGATCTAAAACTTTCAACTTAAATCGAATTAGGCTTTTATCAAAGTCTATACGATTACCTCTTTGATAAAAACCTTATATATGAACAATAGACAGCTTGCATAACTTGTGGACAGCGATTGATAACAATAAATTGATTGAAAAAATAGCTCCAATAAGGGGGTTTGGACCATTTCACTTGCTGACACAAAGGGATCACGGCTGTTTGGAATGGACCTTAATAGGAATTAGTGTGCCAAAGCAATTTTGCATCTATCACAGAGTATGTATTTTAACCTTATAATTGGATAATTATAATAGATTTCCTATGTGTTCTTCCCATACAAAACCCCTTCCCATAAGTTATAAACCCCCCTTAACAAGTTATGCCCTAGGGCATAACTTACAACACATACCCCTGGGCCCTGGTGGGCTGTGTCGACACCGGAGTTTTTGTTATCAGAACTTTGAACTATTTTAACAAATTGTCCATCTCAAAATTTTTATCTGATGCATTGAGGGCGTGGAGGAGGGAGATGGGCTAGTTGCCCTTCAATCTCTTTTGATTCTTAAAAAGTGAAGAAGAACTTTCAATTTCCAATTAAACGAGTCCTCTCTAAAGTTTATACGAGCATCCTTCCATAAGAAATAATATGAAGGATTCGGAGAATACTTAAATTACAACCCTTGCCCTGAGGGATTTGGGGGGGGGGGGTTGTAATCATGTGTTTGGAAAAATGATCGGCGTAGGGGGGGGGATAGTTACCCTCCAATCACTTTTGACTATTAAAAAGGGCACTGTCCCTTTGAATTTCCAATCAAATGAACCTTTTTTGAATTTTTTACGACAAAGCCTTTTATAAATCCTTATATGCCCCCAGGGCATATCTTAAAACCCTTGCCCTGAAGTTTTTGGGGGAGTGTCCTCCTCAAAAACATATTTTCTATATGGAAATCAACTACGCTGAACAAAATGGCTATCTCAAAATTTTGATTGGATGTGTTTGGGGAAATGATGGGCGTGGGGGGGGGGGCTAGTTGTACTCCAATCACTTTCGACTATTAAAAAGGGAACGAGCCCTTTAATTTCGAATCGAATGAGCCTGTTTTGATGTTTCTACGCCAACGCCTTCTGTAAAAACCATATATGCCCCCAGGGCACAACTTAAAACCTTTGCCCTGAGGGTTGTGGGGGAGTATCTTCCTCAAAAATATATTTGCTATCTGAAAATCAACTGTGCTGAACAAAATGGCTATCTCAAAATTTTAATTGGATGTGTTTGGGGGAATGATGGGCTTGGGGGGGGGGGGGAGGAGGCTAGTTACACTCCAATGACTTTCGACTATTAAAAAGGGCACTAGCCCTTTAATTTCCAGTCGAATGAGCATGTTTTTAAGTTTCTAAGACAACGCCTTCTATAAAAACCTTATATGTCCCCAGGGCAAAACTAATAACCCTTGCCCTGAGGGTTGTGGGGGAGTATCCGCCTCAAAAATTTATTTTCTATCTGGTAATCAACTACGCTGAACAAAAGGGCTATCTCAAAATTTTGATTAGATGTGTTTGGGGGAATGACTGGCGTTGGGGGGGGGGGGGCTAGTTACACTCCAATGACTTTCGACTATTAAAAAGGGCACTAGCCCTTTAATTTCCAGTCGGAAGAGCATGTTTTGAAGTTTCTAAGACAACGCCTTCTATAAAAACCTTATATGTCCCCAGGGCATAACTTAAAACCCTTGCCCTGAGGGTTGTGGGGGAGTATCCTCCTCAAAAATTTATTTTCTATTTGGGAACCAACTACGCTGAACAAAATGGCCATCTCAAAATTTTGATTAGATGTGTTTGGGGGAATGATGGGCGTGGGGGGGGGGGGCTAGTTGCCCTCCAATCATTTTGGACTACTAAAAAGGGCAATAGCCCTTTAATTTCCAATCGAATGAGCCTGAATTTGAAGTTTCTACGACAACACCTTCTATAACCTTATAAAATCTGATATGCCCCCAGGGCATAATTTAAAACCCTTGCCTTGAGGGTCGTGGGTGAGTTTCCACCTCAAAAAAATCTTTTATATCTGTAAATCAACTCCGCTGAACAAATTGGCTATCTTAATATTTTGATTGGGTGTGTTGGGAGAAATGCTGGGCATGGGGGGAGGGGGGCTAGTTACACTCCAATCACTTTCGACTATTAAAAAAGGTACTAGCTCTTTAATTTCCAATTGAATGAGCCTGTTTTGAAGTTTCTACGACAACGCCTTCTATAAAAACCTTATATGCCCCCAGGGCATAACTTAAAACCCTTGCCCTGACAGTCCAATCACTTTCGACTATTAAAAAGAGCACTCGCTCTTTAATTTCCAATTGAACGTAAATTAGTTGTTTCTATACAAAGGCTTATATAAAAAACCTTAGATGCCCCCAGGGCATAACTTAAAACCTTTGCCCTGACACTCCAATCACTTTCGACTATTAAAAAGGGCACTAGCTCTTTAATATCCAATCGAATGAGCCTGTTTTGAAGTTTCTACGACAATGCCTTCTATAAAATCCTTATATGCCCCAGGGCATAAATTAAAACCCTTGCCCTGAGGGTTGTGGGGGAGTATCCTTCTCAAAATCATATTTTCTATCAGGAAATCAACTAAGCTGAACAAAATGGCTATCTCAAAATTTTGATTGGATGTGTTTGGGGGAATGATGGGCGTGGGGGGGGGGCTAGTTGCCCTCCAATCATTTTCAACTATTACAAAGGGCACTAGAACTCTCGATTCCCAATCGAATGAGCCCCCTTTGAAGGTTCTGCGACGATCCCTTCCATATGAAGTGCCTCTGGGAAAAAAAATAAATAAATAATAATAAAACATTGGAGCCGTATGGCCTTTACTCTAGGCAACGCTACTGCGTTGTCTCTGATAGCGCGATTGCGCTGCCTATGATTTGCGTTGAGACTCCGTTTAGAGACTGTGTTCTCAGAGTTTATACACGTATATTTGGTTTAAGTGACCGTTGGAAGAAAATGGCACAAGCCACTCCAATTTCCAATCGAATGAGCCCTTTTCGATGTTTCTACAACTCCTTCGATACGAAGTCCCCTGTTATGGAAAAAAATAATACATTGTGGCAACATCGTTCTTTACTTAGGCAGCACGATTGTACTGCCTATGATTTGCGTTGAGACTCCATTTAGAGAGTCTGTTTTCAGAGTTAATACATGTATATTTGGTTTAAGTAACCGTTGGAAGAATACAAGTGAGTTTTTTGCTACAACCGTGTATGATTATTTTCTCTGGACCCAGACAGGGTAGGAAATGAGTTGCTGAAAAATACCGTCACTAGTATATCGACAGAAGGGTGCGTTTACCTTCCAAAGAGATAGCTAGAGATATTAGCAGTGACCCAGGTGGTGGTACTCTTGGCCGGGAGTTTGGCCCTTTTGATCGTTCGGTCATGTTACCATACTCTAGAACAGGGTATACCGTAACAGGGTATTACCATACCATATATATACTCAACAATAGTGGTGGCCACAAGTCATTTCCACTCTAATAAGTTTTGACAGCGATTAAAGGAGCTATCAGGAGTTCTGGTAGTAAAAAAATTCGCGTTTTCCGAAGAGATAATTTAATTTAGCCTACAGAGTAGCCTTTTGTGACTGCATATAAAAAATGCGAGAAATTAACGGAATAATTGAGTCTTAAGTTTAAAGCGGGGGAATCTCTCCGTATTAGAAAATTTTACAGGGTATAAGAATGGATCATATAAACACACAAAATTACAGGGTATATGAGCACTATGATACATGTCTTCGATCAATTCTCCGAAAAGTCAAGAGAGATTATTTTAATGAGGAAATTAATGAAAGTCGAAAGAACTCTCGTAAAATATGGAAGGTTGTAAACTCTATACTACGCCCCAGCAGCCCTTCCCCTGAGCTTCCATCGCAATTATCTGTTATTGAAGAAACTATAACGGGACCAGAAAGGGGGATATTTTTTGCAGAGTTTGCCAAAAAACAGCTGATTCTGTTGGAAAGCCCAGCAAGAGTCTTAAAGACTCTTAAAGTCTTAAAAGCAGTTATCTCGTCTATCATTGAGCCCCTTACTTACTTAATAAACTTGTCATTGCAAAAGGGCACTTTCCCAGATTTACCAAAGAAAGCTAGAATAATTCCGCTGCACAAAGGGGGTTCTCGAATTGACCCGGCTAATTACAGACCTATTTCTATTTGTTCAGTATTTTCAGAAGTTTTTGAAAAACCTATGCAGCAGCTGCTGCTACTCTTGTTTCTGGAGAAGAAAGGGCTTCTTAATAATCACCAGTTTGAGTTCCTACCAGGGTGCTCCACCCAAGATGCACTAACAGCTTTAAGTTTATGGATAAACTAAGCTCTGGACTCCGGGCTACTACCTGCAGTGGTTGTGCTTGATAACAGAAAATCATTTGATGGTATGTACAACTCAATTCTCCGCGGGAAACTGGAACATATAGGATTACGAAGTAAAACTCTGAATTGGTTCAGATTTTATCTTAGGGGCCGCAGGATTTATATGGGAGAAGAGCCATGGAACCATTTACTCCTCAACTGTGGTGTCCCCCAGTACTCAATAATCGGCCCACTACTATTCCTGATCCACGTTAACGATCTAAGTCGAGTGCTCAGCCACGCATGCACTAATCTTCGCTGCTGTAACCTGTAACACGATGAAGATTATTTTCAGTCTGAATATGATGACGATGAGCTCGTGGCCTTTGCCGATGATTCGATGCTTGGCTGTTGTGCAAACCAAAAGACAATGCTCATGTATAAGCAGAGGGAAGCTCTGGAGCAGCCACATCTCTGGATGGATGCTAACCGACTAGTCATCAACTTTAATGAATCTTGCGTTTTATTTTTTCCCGGGTCAGAGGTGTTCATCTGGAGATATGTGATATCCAAACTTCCAGAGGTCTGATTAGTCGGCCAGAAAAGCGCTACATGAAATACCTGGGAATCCTCCTTGATGAGAACCTGTCGTTCTTGTATCACATCCAAGCAGTAGAACTGAAGCTATCCCAGAATCTTGGAATAATAAAGAAACTAAAGCACAGCTTGTCGAAGAAAACACTTGTCCCTCTATACAACGCCCTCATAAAGCCCCATTTACAGTACTGCGCAATGATCTGGCAGTCAAATTTCAAATCTCATCTGTAGGAACTGAATTTTTTTCATAGACAATGTCACATATCCATTATAAAAAATAAAGAGTACTTGTCACTAGAGCCGCTGCATCAACTGTCATGCTTGATCTTTGTGTTTAAGTTTCAAGCTGGTGAGCTGCCATTTTCGTTTAAAACATTATTCCGGCCAATCTGGGAGCATCATAATTTGCCTACTCGATCGTCATCAAACCTTCACATACTTTTCACACCGACTGTACGATCACAGTTGTGATCGTTTCACACCGACAGTTGTGACCCTCTTACCGAGATTTTGCCTCTCTGATCTGGAGTCCTTGGGGGATATTCTCTCCCGGTCAATTTATATTTCAACCAAACCTTTTTCCAGTAGCCCTATTCACCGTTTTAACTCTTCATGGGAATGGACGATTATTTCCGGCAAGCCTTATTCCTCGAGTTACGTATTCAAATTTTATCTTCAGTTGGCATCGAAGAGTGTTGATCACTCGACTATCCCAGGGCAGAGGACCCAGAAGAAATTGATGCATGGTTCGTTGAGATTCCTATCCAATTTCCCTGTACCCCTATCGTTTTCACAGGCCTCTGTATTTTCGGCCATGGATTATTCCAAATTATGCCAAGGGATAACTCGCGTTTTAACTGAGATGTGGTGTTCTTTCCAGATGTTGCTCCAAATATAACACGCGCAAAGATATGGAATCTGATCCTGGAAGAGCTGAGAGGTAGGAGCTCCCTTGCGTCATTTAAAAAAAGAGCAAAAATCATTTATTGGCATTACAAAAGAAACGTTAAAGTAGAGCGTGATAAATAATGTTAAGTATGACAAATAAAAAGTTAAAGATTAAAATATAAATCACTAAAGTATGATTTTTTTTTCTATTATTTATGATGGGGAGCAGTAGGGAAAGTAGCAGGAAGGTAATGGTTATTTGTTTTTTTTATTAATGAGAGGTAATGTTGTGTCTGGGAGTAACAGCGGTGACCACTCTACGTATTAAGTTGAAATGATATTGATTGTGGTTCTCGGCGTCCAGAAATGGACTAAGTATTTTGTATTATGTGCGATTTACTTTTTGTCTTTGTAAATATTAAATAAAAAAAAGTTTTTAAAACTGAAAGTAAGGAGCGACATTAAAACTTAAAACGAACAGAAATTATTCCGTATATGAAAGGGGCTGTCCCCTCCTCAACGCTTCGCTTTTTACGCTAAAGTTTGACTTTCTCACAACTCTATCTTTGTTAAACAATAAAAAACTTTAGCATAAAGAGCAAGTCGTTGAGAAGGGGACAGCCCCTTTCATATACGGAATAATTTCTGTTCGTTTTAAGTTTTAATGTCGCCCCTTACTTTCAGTTTAAAAAACTTGTTTTTTTTTATTTAATTTCTGATCGTTTTTTAGTTAATGCAGCTCTTATTTTTATTATGCAAAATTGGCATAAAAATTTTACTTTTCTTTTGCTAAATGGCTGTCTCTAAATTTGGTTCTGACGTAATTTACAAATTAACTTACGTAACGAACTTCTATATTCGTATATTTTTCTTCTGGCAAAAAATACAAAGTTGCATATATTTGCAGATATGAGCTTGAAACCTATGTAATAGGGTTTTCTGATACGCTGAATCTGACGGTGTGATTTTTATTAAAATTCTTTCACTTGTAGGGGATGTTTCCTCCCTCTTTACAAAATCAGGTGAATTTTCTCAGGCTCGTAGCCTATGATGAGTAATACTACACTTAATAAAATTTATATATTTAGATTCAGCATTATAAGCCCATTCTTTTGATACATTTATTGACATCAAAATCCGTTTTTAAAAGTTTCGATTACTATTGAGCCGTATCACTTGTTTTTTCTTTATTGTTTTTTTTTTATTACGTATATGTTATTACGTATATGAGGGGGGTTCTCCCCTTAGTCAATACCACGCTCTTTACGTTAAAAGTTAAAAAAAAAATTTTAATTCACAAACCCCTGAACCACCACGGCCTTTTAATTAGAATAGATAGGTCTTTTGAAAACACTAAAAAAAACTGTAACATAAAGAGCGAGGTATTGACTTGGGGAAGACCCCCCTCATATACGTAATAATTTCTGTTCGTTTTAAGTTCTAATGTTGGTTCTTACTTTCAGTTGAAAGAAATTGTTCTTTTTTTAATTTAATTTCTGATCGTTTTTTAAATAATGCTTGGAAATCCGGCGCCCCCTTCATAGAAATGTCCCTTTCCCCAAAGAAACATCCTCCACGGAAAGATCTTCCGAGTAACCCCCTCCTCCATCCCACCCCTCACCATAAAAGATCCTTCCTGAAAATGTCTGTATACTTCCCATAACCAATACAATACTGGGAAATCCGGAAATCCAATATAATGCTGGGAAATCCGACGCCCTCTTCATAGCAATGTCCCTTCTCATATGAAAACTTCCTTCATGGTAAGATCCTCTCACATAACCCCCGACCCACTGCCCCCCCCCACTACCAGAAAAAATCCCCTCTTAAAACGTCTGTATACTTCCCAATAACCAATGCAATATGTTAACATTGGGTAAAGTTCATAACTTTCAGCCCTCCCCCCGGGGATTTTGGAGGATTAAGTCATCCTGAAAGACATAGTTATCATATTTTCGACCATGCTGAACAAAATGCTATCTCAAAATTTTGACCGGGTGACTTTGGGAAGAAAATGAGCGTGGGAGGGGGCCTAGTTGCCCTCCATTTTTTTTGGTCAAACACGCATCCGTGATCTTTCTTCTGGCAAAAAATGCAAAATTCCACAGTTTTGTAGATAGGAGCTTGAAACCTCTGCAGTAGGGTTCTCTGATACGCTTAATATGACGATATGATTTTCATTAGGGTTCTATAACTTTTAGGGGGTCTTTTCCCCTTTTTTCGAAAATCAGCCAAATTTTCTCCTGCATGTAACTGTTGATTAGTAGGGCTAAAATTGGTGAAAATTTTATATTTGAAATCAGCATTAAAATCTGATTATTTTGATGCATCTATTGGTATCAAAATACCGTTTTCTACAGTTTCGGTTACCATTGAGCCGGGTCGCTCCTTACTTACAGTTCGTTACCACTAACTCTTTGAAACCCATTGAATTGAATTGAAATTGGAGCAGAGAAAGTAAAATTTGGGTTTTTATTTGAGTGAATTTTCGGACTTATAATTTTCAGTGGCAACGGTTATAAGATTATTGAAGACGGCAAATTAGGAAAATTCGTCAGTTTTGTGCGCACATTTGACAAGGAAGGTGAGAGGCACCTGTCCTATTGAGTAATCAGCCTACGTGGGGATTGTATTTGGAGTACCAGTATCCGGGGTGGATACAGAATTTGTTTTTCAGGGTAGTTTCCCTGTTTGAGTCTAGGGATGGTAGCTCCCAATTAAGCCCTAATAAACTGAAATCTACCTTCGAAAAGTCTATGCGAGCAATGGAAAAGAGTAGGGATGCAGAAAAACGGGAAATAGAGGAATATAAGAGGGCAAGAGAAGCCCGTAGGAAAACAGACAGAAGAGAAAAAGAGAGAGAGAAAGAATAGCGAGAGAAAAGACGGATGCTGATAAAATAGCCAAAGAAAAGAAGAAGAAGGCTGAAAAAATAGCTTGAGAGGCAGATGAAGAGAGAGATCGCCAAGAGTTTAGAAGGACCATGATAGGTCTAATAGAAGCCCACTGGGAAATTTAAGAGTGATTTTATCACAAATAACGTCTAGGGTATTGCATAGCCATAATAATTTGTGTAAGGATCAAATGAGGAAGAAAGAAAATTATCAGACATTAAATGCTAAGACGGGGAAACATGCTACTTCGTTGACTATACGAAAAGGTAGACCGGCCCATAAAATAATTTGGGAGGCTAAGCCCTCTTATCTAAAAAAAATTAAATGCTTTAGACTCCAGTTCGAAAGTGGGTAATCCGGAAAAATGGGATGCAGAAGTAAAGAGTCCATGTAATGTTGAAAATAAGACACGCGAAATCGATTTTTCTGAAGAATGTTTAGAAAATAACAGACTTCAAAACACATGTACCGAATATGAGACGCCGACAAGTTTATACCAAAATGAAGCATTAATTGTGCCAGAAACAAATGAGAAGAAATTTATTGTATGCGCTTTTCCTCTTGAGGTTTGAGACATTTTGGTGCAATATGAAAAACCAAATGTGGAAATTTAATTCCCATTTGATAACGATTCATTTAATACTACAACAAAAGTAAAGAAAACAAAAAGGGAGAAAAGAAATATTAAACGCAAATATAATAAAGAGATGCAACCAAAG
The DNA here is from genome assembly GCF_049724085.1 of Artemia sp. Qi Xiang Cuo. Taxonomy (NCBI): domain Eukaryota; kingdom Metazoa; phylum Arthropoda; class Branchiopoda; order Anostraca; family Artemiidae; genus Artemia; species Artemia sp. Qi Xiang Cuo. The sequence goes on from NW_028300633.1 coordinate 56,297, forward strand.
ATGGTGGACACTGGAGTCCAGTTCAAATTTAATGAGGATCTATCATTTCGCACGATTGAAAAAGTTGAGAAAAGTGAAAAAGCGAAAATAAAAGCAAAAAAGAGACAAAATTTGGAGATTCAGTCTACAGTAGTGGTAAACAAAATTTTGCGAGAATTTCGAAATTACGAGAAGAAAAAGAGCTCTGGGGGGACAAAGAGGTCCCAGACCCAGTTGGGAAATTACATAAGTACAGATAGACAAAAAAGATTAGGAGGGAGGAGAAGGTCCATGACCTATTACGAAAAACTACGGATAATCATAAAATAAAATTGAATGGACTACAACGGGTTACGGAAAGATTGGGAGGTATTGAATTTCGGGTTGGATTGGAAAAGCTTGGGAAGGAATCTGAGATTAGTTCTATCAACTCTAAGGGAGATTTGGTCTCTTTTTGGGGGGAGGGGGAGGAGCCCCTTTGGGGAGCCATGAAGGAATAAACGTTCACTCAATGACAACTGGTTGGCCAGTTGTGACCCTCTTACCGAGATTTTGCCGCTCTGATCTGGAGTCCTTGGGGGATATTCCCTCCCGGTCAATTTATATTTCAACCAAACCTTTGTCCAGTAGCCGTAAGTAGTATGTTACCTTATACTTTGCGGAGACGTATAGCAATCTCCATGTTATTTGCGGAGACGTATAGCAATTTCCTATGCTCGTCTGGATTCTAAGAGTCCTATGTACCAAACAGGT
>NW_028300634.1:0-55814 GCF_049724085.1 Artemia sp. Qi Xiang Cuo
AGAATCCTGGGAACGCATTTTAATCGTATTTTGCGTATTTTCTTTGGAAAAAACAATTATAATCCATAAAAAGTGCTATATTTGTGATTTTTTAACTTACAATTCCCTTTTTTTTCGCCAAGACTTGACCTCCCTAATTGAAGGATATGAATTAGAATCATGGGAACGTATTTTCATCGTATTTTGCGTATTTTTGTTGGAAAATACACTGAAAAGACATATTATGAGCTAAATTAGTGAGTTTTTCACTGACAATTTCATTTTTTTAGCCATGCCTTGACCTCACTAATTAAAGTGAGGTCAATTATACCTCACTCCTGGACCACCATACTTATTGTTATGAATGAGAATATTTTGACCTTAAATTAATATTATAGTTATTCTTGTAAGTGTTACAAACACTGAAATCAAAACGGCTTATAGAGATTTATGAGTATTTCACTTACACATAAAGGTTATTATACAATCAGTGTACTCCATACTGTTAGTGAGTAAAATAATTAAAACTTAATTGTAATACATAAAGTTAAATTTTTATTATATTAAATTTCCAGAATTTTAAGATACTGGTGCTAAGTTTAGTTTGAAATCACACTGACAAGACAGGGTCAGTGTTCGATGTGTAAGATTTTCTGTGAGACGTTCATTTTTTGATCCAAGCCATCACCTCCCGCAATGATTGTTATGACTTAGAATCGTTGCACCGTGCTTTCGAAGTCATCTTCGTCTATTCGTTGTACAAAACATGGAACAGCCATATTAAAGGATTTATTTCTGTGTTTTTCACTGACCCTTCCATTTTTTTAGCCTAGCCATCTCCTCGCTCATTGAAGGATATGAGTTAGACTCTTTGGAACGTATTTTCATCGTATGTTGCGTCTTGTTGTTGGAAAACACACTGAAAATCCAGAGTAAGAGATGTATTTGTGAGTTTTTCACTGACTATTACATTTTTTTAGCCAAGCCTTGACCTCCCTAATTGACTGGAGGTCAATTAGACCTACCTAATTGACCTCCCTAATGATTCTAATGAATTAAAATCATGGGAACGTATTTTCATCGTATTTTGCGTATTTAGTTGGAAAACACACTGAAAAGCCATATTAAGAGCTATAATTGTGATTTTCACTGATAATTCCATTTTTGTAGCCCAACCATAACCTCCCGAATTGAATGATATGAATTAGAGTCATGGCAGCGTATTTTCATCTTCTTTCGTGTATTTTCCTTGGAAAACACACTGAAAAGCAATATGAAGAGCTATATCTCTGAGTTTTTCACTGACCAGTCCATTTGTTTAGCCACTACTTCACCTCCATACTTCACGGATATGAATTAGAACCTTTGGAATTTATTTTCATCGTATTTGGCGTATTTTCCTTAGAAAACACTCCGAAAAGAAATATCAATAGATAGCTGTGTGAGTTATTCAAAGTCCTTTACATATTTTCTCCACTACGTGTCCAACCGCATTGTCGGATCTTTTTTATACTCAGTTGAACGTATTCTCCTATTCTTTTTGATATTTTCGTTTGAAATAACACTGAAAATCCTTATTAAGATCTATATTTGTGAGATTTTCACTTATAATTCCATTGTTATAGCCAATCCTCCACATCCCTAATTTAAGTATATTAATTAGAATCTTGGGACCGTATTTTCATCGCATTTTGAGTATTTTCGTTGGAAAACACACTGAGAAGACATATTAAGAGCGGTATATCTGAGTTTTTCACTGACAATTCCTTTTTTTCGCCAAGCCTTTACCTCCCTAATAGAAGGATATTAATTAGAATCATGGGAACGTTTTTTCTTCGTTTTTTGCATTTTTTCGTTGGAAAAAACACTGAAAAACAATTTTAAGAGCTATATATACACAGAGACGACACAGAGACGACTCTCTGTGTCGTCTCTGTGTCGTCTCGGTGTCATCTCTGTTTCGTCTCTCAGTGTCATCTCTGGGTCGACACAGAGACGACACAGAGACGACACCGAGGCGTCTCTGTGTCGTCTCTGTGTCGTCTCTGTGTCATCTCTGTGTCGTCTCTCTGTGTCGTCTCTGTGTCGAAACAGAGACGACACAGAGACGCAACAGAGTCGTCTCTGTGTCGTCTCTGTGTCTGTGTCGTCTCTGTGTCACAGATGTGACACAGAGACGACACAGAGAGTCGTCTCTGTGTCGTCTCTGTGTCTGGGTCGTGTCGGTGTCGTCTCTGTGTCGTGTCTGTGTCGTCGTCTCTGTGTCGTCTCTGTGTCGTCTCTGTGCCATCTTCGTGTCGTCTCTGTGTCGTCTCTGGGTCGTTCGTCTCTGTGTCGTCGTCTCTGTGTCGTCTCTGTGTCGTCTCTGGGCCGTCTCTGTGTACTCGGAGTGTCGTCTGTGTGACGTCTCGCTGGGTGGTCGCTGTGTCGACACAGAGTCGACACAGAGACAATACAGAGACGACACAGAGAGTCGTCTCTGTGTCGTCTCTGTTTTGTGTCTGTGCCGTCTCTGTGTCGTCGTCTAGGTGTCGTCTCTGTTTCGTCTGTTTGCCTTGTCGGTGCTTTTTCTTTGTCGTGTGTGTGTCTTCGGCTCTGTGTCGTGTAGGTGTAGACTCGGTTTCGTCGATGTGTCGTCTCTGTGTCGTCTCTGTGTCGTCTCTCTGTTTCGTCTCTGTGTCGACACAGAGACGACACAGAGACGACACAGAGACGACACAGAGAGACACAGAGACGACACAGAGCCGTCTCGGTTTCGTCTCTGTGACGTCTCTGTGTCATCTCTGTGTCGTCTCTCTTTGTCGTCTCTTTGTCGACACAGAGAAGACACAGATTCGTCTCTGTGTCTGTGTAGTCTCTGTGTCTGTGTAGTCTCTGTTTCGTCTCGGTGTCGTCGTCTCTGTGTCTTATGTGTGTCGTCTCTGTGACATCTCTGTGTCGTCTCTGTGTCGTCTCTGTGTCGTCTCTGTTTCATCTCTCTGTGTCGTCTCTGTGTCGACACAGAGAAGACACAGTGACGACACAGAGTCGTCTCTGTGTCTGTTTCGTCTCTGTGTCGTCTTTATGTCGTCTCTGTGTCGTCTCGGTGTCGTCGTCTCTGTGTCTGTCTCTGTGTCGTCTCTGTTGCGTCTCTGTGTCGTCTCTGTGTCGTCTCTGTGTCGTCTCTGTGTCTTCTCTGTGTCTGTTGCGTGTAGGTTTAGAGTCTTTGTTGACTTCTAGTTGTAGTCTATTATTGGTCTATGTGCCGTCTATGTGTCGTCTCTGTGTCGTATCTCTGTGTCGTCGCTGTGTCGACACAGAGATGACACCGAGACGACACAGTGACAACACAGAGTCGTCTCTGGGTCGTCTCTGTGTCTGGGTCGTCTCGGGGTCGTCTCTGTGGCGTCTCTGTGTCTGTGTCGTCTCTGTGTCGTCTCTGTGTCGTCTCTTTGTCGTCTTCTCTGTGTCGTCTCTGTGGATTCGCTGTGCCGTCTATGTGTCGTCTCGGTTTCGTCTAGTTGTCGTCGTGTCGGTTTCGTCTCTGTGTCGTCTCTGGGCCGTCTCTGTGTCGTCTCTGTGTGGTCTCTGTGTCGTCTCTCTGTTTCGTCTCTGTGTCGACACAGAGACGACACAGAGACGACAAAGAGATGACACAGAGTTGTCCCTGTGTCGTCTCTGTGTCTGTGTCGTGTCTGTGTCGTCTCTGTGTCTTTGTCTTCTCTGAGTGGTCTCTGTGTAGTCTCTGTGCCGTCTCTGTGTCGTCTCTGTTTAGTCTCTGTTCAATCTCTGTGACGTCTCTGTGTCTTCTCTGTGTCATCTCTCTGTGTCGTCTCGGTGTCGTCTATGTGTGGTCTCTGTGTCTGTGTCGTCTCTGTATCGTCTCTATGTCGTGTCGGTGTCGTATAGGTGTCGTCGTCTATTTTTTGTATCTGTATCTTCTCTGTTCCGTGGCTTTGTCGGCTGTGTTGCGTCTATGTGTCGTGTCTCGGGGCCGTCTCTGTGTCGTCTCTATTTCATGTATGTGTCTTCTCGGTGTCGTCTATCTGTGTCGCCTCTGTGTCAACAAAGTGACGACTCAGAGTCGTCGCTTTGTAGTCTCGGTGTCTGTGTACTCTCTGTGTCGTAAAGGTGTATTGTTTGTGTCGTTTTCGTCTATGTGTCGTCTCTGTGTCGTCTGGGTGTCGTCGTCGCTGTGTCGTCTCTGTGTCGTCTCTGTGTCGTCGTCTCGGTGTCGTCTATGTGCCGTCTCTGTGTCGTCTCTGTGTCGTCTCTGGGTCGTCTCTGTTTCGTATATCTGTGTCGTCACTGTGTTGACACAGTGACGACACAGAGACGACACAGAGACGACACAGAGTCGTCTCTGTGTCGTCTCTGTGTCTGTGTCGTCTCGGTGTTGTTTCTGTGTTGTCGTCTCTGTGTTTTCTCTGTGCCGTCTCTGTGTCGTCTCTGTGTCTTCTCTGTGTCGTCTCTGTGTCGTCTCTCTGTGTCGTCTCTGTGTTGACAAAGAGACGACACAGAGAAGACACAGAGTCGTCGCGGTGTCGTCTCTGTGTCATCTGTGAGTCGTCTCTGTGACTTCTCTGTGTCTGTGTCGTCTCTGTGTCATCTCTGTGTCGTCTCGGTGTCGTCTTTTTGTCGTCTTCTCGGGTTCGTCTCTGTTTATTCTCTGTGACGTCTCTGTGTCGTCTAGGTGTCATCTATGTGTCGTCTGTGGGGGTCGTCTCGGGGGCTACTCGGGGTCTCAAAGATAACTCTAAGTGTAGTCTCTTTTTCAGCGGTGTGTCGGTATCGTCTCGGGGTCGTTGAGGTTTAGTCGTGTCTTTGTCGTCTCTGTGCCGTCTCGGTGTCTTCTCTTTGTCGTCTCTGTGTCGTCTGTGTGTCGTCTCTCTGTGTCGTCTCTATGTCGACACAGAGACGACACAGAGACGACACAGAGTCGTGTCTGTGTCGTCTCAGGGTCTGTGTCGTGTCTGTGTCGTCTCTGTGTCGTCTCTGGGTCGTCTCTGTGCCGTCTCTGTGTGGTCTCTGTGTGGACCCGGGGTAGTATCTGTGGTTAGTCTGGGTTTCGACAAAGATAACCAAAAGAGAATAAAGAGTGTAGTCTATGTGTCAACTCTGTTTCGTCTCTGTGTCGTCTTTGTGTCTTTGTCGTCTCTTGTGTCGTCTCGGTGTCGTCTCTGTGTGGTCGTCTCGGTGTCTTCTCTGTGTCGTCTCTTTGACGTCTCTGTGTCGTGTCTGTTTCGTCTCGGTGTCATCTAACTGGGTCGTATCTGTGGCGACACAGAGACGACACAGAGACAACACAGAGACAACACAGAGTCGTCTCTGTGTCGTCTCTGTGTCTGTGTCGTCTCTGTGTCGTCTCTGTGTCGTCTCTGTTTCTTCTCTGTGTCGTCTCTGTGTCAACACACTGTGTCGTCTCTGTGTCGTCTCTGTGTCGACACAGAGACGACACAGAGAGACGACACAGAGACGACACAGAGACGAAACAGAGACGACATAGAGACGGCACAGAGACGACACAGAGACGACACACACACGACGAAACCCCGACTACAACGAGACCACAAAAAGATAACCCAGAGACGGCCCAGACACAGAGACGACACAGAGAAGACACAGACACAGAGACGACACCTAGACGACAACTAGACGACACAGAGACCACACACAGACAAACCCGAGACGACGACACATAGACGACACGGAGACTACACAGAGACGATACACACCCAGAGACGACTCTCTGTGTCTTCTCTGTGACACAGAGACGACACAGAGACGACACAGACACAGAGACGACACAGAGACGACTCTGTGTCGTGTCTGTGATGACAGCGAGATGCCACACAGTGAAGACACAGAGACTAAACATCGAAGACACCGCTACTACACACCGCCAGCCCAGAGGAGATTGCGAGTCTACAACTAGTCGACGACACCTAGAAGACACAGACACGTTACAGAAACACAGACGACACATAGATGACACAGACACAGAGACGACACAGAGACGACTCTGTGTCGTCTCTTTGTCGACACAGAGACGACACCGAGAGACGACACAGAGACGACACAGAGACGCCACAGAGACGACACAGAGACGCCAAAGAGACCAAACAGAGTCGCCGACACCGCGACGACCCCGACTCAGAGACGACACACAGACGACTCTCTGTGTCGTCTCTGTGTCGTCTATGTGACACCGAGAATCCACACAGACACCACACCCATATCACACACAGACGACACCCAGACGAAAACGAGACTTCACACAGAAGACACATACACTAAACACATTCGATGACACCGAGACCACTCCGAGACTACACAGAGACGACACAGACACCGAGACGACACCGAGACGTCAAAGACACAGAGACGGACACAGACCCAGAGACGACACAGAGACGACTCTGTGTCGTCTCTGTGTCGTCTCTGTGTCGACACAGAGACGACACAGAGAGACGACACAGAGACGACACAGAGACACCACCGAGATGGCACAGAGATCACACAGACACGACGACACATAAACGACACCGAGACGACACAGAGACGAACCAGACACAGAGATGACACCGAAACGAATCTCAATATCGGCTCTCTGACCCAGAGACGACACAGAGACGACACAGACCCATAGACGACACCGAGACGACCCAGAGACGATCCCGCGAAGACACCGAGCCGCCGACACCGAGACGACCCGGAGACGACCCACCGACGCCGACACCGAGACTACCCGCAGACCAACCCCACCCGCCGACGACACACACATGACTCTATGACTCGTCTCTTTGACACAGAGACGACACAGAGACAACCCCGACACCGAGACGACACACAGATGACTCTTTTACTTATCGGTTACGTCTCAGTTTGGCCACCGCAACGCCCCCAAGAGACGACCACGAGCAGCAAACCACCCCCAACCCAGACGAAACACAGACCGCACAGACAGCCCACATATAGACGACACAGATACGACCCACAGACGGCACAGAGACGATACAGAGACGACACAGACACGACGACCCATAGACGACACAGAGACGACACAGAGACCACACTGACACAGCGACGACACAGAGACAACACAAACACCGAGACGACACCGCGACGACTCTCTGTCGTCTCTGTGACGGCTCAATGTCGACACAGAGACGACACAGAGACACGACACAGAGACGACCCAAAGACGACACAGAGACGTCACAGAGATGACACCGAGAAGAACAACAGACAACGAAAAAGATCACACCCACAGACTGAACAGACACGATACAGAAACCGAGCCGACAACGCGAAGAAAACTACCCCGAGAAGACCCCCAGACGACTCTGAGTCGTCACAGAGTTGCCACCGAGGCGAAACCGAGCCACGACACAGAGACGACACAAAGACGACACAGAGACGGCACAGAGACGACACAGAGACGACACAGAGACGACGACACAGAGACGACACAGAGATGACACAGCGCCGCCACAGAGACGACACAGAGAAGAAACCGAGACGACAAAGCGCCGACACAGCGACTACCCACACACAGAGACGTCATCTCTGTGTCGACTCTGTTACAACTCTGTGCCAAAGCGCCGACACCGCGAAGCCCCAGAGACCACGCAGAGACGACCCCCACACAGCGACGACACAGAGACGACTCTGTGTCGTCTCAGTATCGTCTCTGTGTAATATCTGCGTCGACACACAGACGACACAGAGAGACGACACAGAGACGACACAGAGACGACCCAGACACGACACAGATACGACACAGACACAACATAGAGACGACGACAGAGATACGTGACACAGAGACGATCCATAAACAGAGACCACACCTACACGCCACCTAGACGCTAAAGAGACTAACCAGACATGGCCCAGTGTTGTCCGAGAGACAGCCAACTAGCAGAAGACAACGAGCCGAAAGCTAGATGGCAAAGAGACTCAAAATTGATGACAAAGACACATATAATAAACCTTGACGACACACATTCGTCGCAGTGGTGACACAGTGACGACACAGCGACATGACACCGAGACGAACCAGAGACGCCACACAGACTACAAAGAGACGGCACAGAGACTGCAAAGAGACTCAAAATACATGACGACACCCAGACGACGACAACGAGACGCCATAGAGACTACCCAGACACCACACACCCCCAGCCCCCACACCGACACTAATCCCTGGGTCGTAGGTGGTTCGTCTCGGTGACAAAGCCACCACACCGAGACGACACAGCGACTACACACACACAGAGACCACACAGACACGACTCTGTGTCGTCTCTGTGTCGACACAGAGACGACACAGAGAGACAACACAGAGATGACACAGAGACGACACAGAGATGACACAGAGACGGCTCTGTGTCGTCTCTGTGTCTCTGTGTCGTCTCTGTGTCGTCTCTGTGTCGTCTCTGTGTCGACACAGAGACGAAACAGAGATACGACACAGAGACGACACATAGACGACAAATCGGCTACACAGAGACGGCACAGAGTCGACACCGAGATGACACAGAGAAGACGACACCGAGACGACACAGAGACGACACCGAGACGGCCCCGAGACGCCACAGAGCCCACCCCGAGACGACGACACAGAGACGACACAGAGACGACACAGAGACGACAACCACACTTAGACTACACCGAGACGACTCTCTGTCTCGTCTCTGTGTAGTCTCTGTGTCATCTCTGTGTCGACACAGAGACGACACAGAGAGACGACACAAAGACGACAAAGAGACGACACGGAGACGGCACAGAGACGACACAGAGACGACTCTGTGTCGTCTCTGTGTCGTCTCTTTGTAGACCCCGATCCGACCCAGAGAGACGAAACATAGACTACACTGCGACGAAAAATAGGCGGCACATATTTGACACAGAGATGACACAGTTACGACGACTCAGAGACTACACATAGACGACACAGAGATGACACAAATATTGCACCGACACGAAACAGATACGACACAGAGACCGAGATGACACCGAGACGACACTCTGTGTCATCTATGTGACGTCTCTGTGACACAGAGACGACACAAAGACGACACAGAGACGACAAAGACACAGCGACGACACCGACACGACTCGGTGGCTTCAGTTTTTCTAGGCTTTGAATAAAACTAGCCGACCCCGATATAAGTCCCTGCGACTCAACCTCTATGGCCCAGACCCGACCCCGAGATGAGCCAGTCACGCCCCAGAGACAGCCCAGCCCAAGCCACTACTGATTGTCGACTCTTTTTCGCTCCACATAAGACCCAGCCAGCAGACCCATACCTGACCAAGAGCAGCGCCCGACAATACACATAGACCTACCCGAGATCCCCCAGAGACGCCACCGAGACGAAGACACAGAGTAGACACAGAGACGACACAGAGACGACAAAGAGACTACACAGACACAGAGACGACAAAGATACGAAACAGACACAGATACGACACAGAGACTACTCTGTGTCTTGACTGTGTCGTATATTTTTCAACACATAGATTACCCCGAGAGACGACACAGACACGACACCGAGACACAGACGACACCCATACTACCCCGACACCGACAAGACAACCAGACGACACACACACAGACGACTCTTTGACGACTCTGTGTCGTCTCTGTGTCTTCTCGGTGTCGACACAGAGACGACACAGAGACGACACAGAGACGACACAGAGACGACACCGAGACGACACAGAGACGACGACACAGAGACGACAGGGAGACGACTCTCTGTGTCGTCTCTGTGTCGACACACAGCCGACACAGAGAGAAGACACTGAGACGACACAAAGACGACACAGAGACGACACAGAGACGGCACAGAGACGAAACAGAGACGACACAGAGACGACGACTCAAAGAAGACACAGAGACGACACAGAGACGACAAAGAGACGACAGAGACACAGAGACGACACAGAGACGACAAATAGACGACAAAGACACCTAGACGACACAGAGATTACTCTGTGTGGTTTATGTGTCGTCTCTGTGTCGACACAGAGACGACACAGAGAGACGACACAGAGACGACACAGAGACGACACGGAGACGTCACAGACACGACACAGAGACGAAGACACAGACACGACACAGAGACTACACAGAGACGACCCAGACCCACAGACGACACATAGACGACACATAGACGCCACCTCGACACCCCAGAGACGACTCAGACACGACGACACAGCGACGAAACGGATACAACAAACAGACGACGAAACAGAGATTACACGAAGACCACCCCGACACAGAGACGACAACGACACCAATATATTTTTGTAAAATGTGACAACGAGCCCACACATAGACGCCACAGAACCAGAGAATAAACCGAGACTACACATTGTCGACACAGTGTCGACACAGAGATGACACAGAGAGACGACACAGAGACCAAACAGACACTACACAGAGACGACACAGAGAGACGACACAGAAACGAAACAGAGAAGACACAGAGACGTCACAGAGACGAGACCGAGACGACACAGTGACGACTACTCCGAGACGAATCAGAGATTACCCCGACACAGAGAATACACCGACACAATACAGACACAGACACGACACAGAGACGACTCTCTGTCGTCTCTGTGTCGTCTCTGTGTTGACACAGAGACGACACAGAGAGACGACACAGACAAGACACAGAGACGACACCGATACGCCACAGAGACGACACAGATACGACAGAGAGACGACCCAGACACAGAGACGACACAGACACGCACATGGCACAGAGACTACACAGAGACGACACAGACACAGAGACGACACAGAGACGACACAGAGACGACACAGAGACGGCACCGAGACTACACCGAGAATACGACACATACACTACACAGACTCGACACCGAACCAGATAAACCACCGAGACTACTCTCTGAGTCTTATCGTTGAACAAGATAAGACACAGAGATTACACAGACACAGAGAAGACACAGAGACGAAACAGAGACGGCACAGAGACGATAACCAGACGACTCATAGACTACGACACAGAGACAACATGGAGACGACACATAGACGACGAAACCGAGACGACACGCCGACCACACCGACACAGAGACGACTCTCTGTGTCTTCTCTGTGACACAGAGATGACACAGAGACGACTCTGTGTCGTCACTTGGTCGTCTCTTTGTCGACACAGAGACTACACAGACACAGAGACGACACAGAGACGAAACAGACACGACACACAGACGATACAGAGACGACACACACAAGACACAGAGACGGCACAGAGAGACGACACAGAGACGACTCATTGACGACACAGAGACGGCACAGAGACGAAACAGAGACGACACAGAGACGACACAGAGATGACACAGACACAGAGACGACCCAGACACGAATCAGTGTCGTCAGTGTTTCGTCTCTGGGTCGTCTCTGTGTCGACCCAGAGACGACACAGAGACGACGACACAGAGACGACACCGAGACGACCCAGAGACGACACAGAGACGGCACAGATACGACACATAGATGACGACAACGAGACGACTCAGTGACGACACAGAGACGACACAGACACAGAGATGACACCGAGACGACAAAGACACAGAGACGAGACAGAGACGACTCAGTGTCGTCTCTGTGTTGTCTCTATGTCGTCTCTGTGTCGACACAGAGACGACACAGAGAGACGACACCGAGACGACAAAGACACGACACCGAGACGACACCGAGACGACAGAGAGACGACCCAGACACGACGAAACAGAGAAGACAACGACACGACACAGAGATGAAAACGACCCAGAGACGACAAAGAGATGACGCTCTGAGTTGTCTCTGTGTCCCCGACACCACACCGAGACGACCCAGAGACGACCCCGAGACGGCTCCGAGCCGCCCCCGCGACGACGACACCGAGACGACCCCGCGACGACCCAGACTCTGAGACGACACAGAGACGACACAGTGTCGTGTCTGTGTAAACACCCAGAAGCCACACAGAGACCACACACAGCAGCCCCAGAGACAACACAGAGATGCCACCGAGTCGTCCCAGAGTCGCCATAGAGATGTCACAGAGACGATCACACCGAGACGACACAGAGACGACACAGCGTCGACTCAGAGACGACACAGACACTGAGACGACACAGACACAACACCGCGACAGAGACGGCACCGAGATTAATAGTTGTCGTCTCTGTGTCGTCTGAAGTATTAAAGAGTTATTAAACAGAGACGACACCTATCTTACACAGAGACTACACAGCTATGGAAAATAGACGACTACGACCTGACGACATCTAGATGCCCACGAGACGACCCATAGACTTTGCAACAGACACCCCGACGACAAATCTAAGAATCTCAAACGCATCTATGGGACGTCTCTGTGACACAGAGACGACACAGAGACGACACAGAGACGACACAGAGACTGAGACGACACCGAGACGCCACCGAGATGGCACATATACGACACATAGACGACTACACATAGACACCCCGCATACCACACATAGACGACGACCAAGCGACTACCCGCCGACCACCCAGACACAGTGACTACACCCAGACGACACTCTGATTCATAAAAGTGACACCGATAAGACAAAGAGAAGACACAGACCCACAGACTACTACGACACGAACCAGACCTACGAAACCGACACGACACAGAGACGACCCAGAGACGCCTCATAGAGACTACAGAGAGAAGACACAGAGAAGACACTGATACGTCACAGAGACGATCCAGAGACGACACAGCGTCGACGACACCCAGACAAAAACGAGACGACACCGAGAGACCCAAGACACAGAAACTACACAGAGAGAACACAGACACAGAGACGACACAGAGACGACTCTCTGTCGTATCTGTGTCGTCACTTTGTCGACACAGAGACGACACCCAGAGACGACACAGAGACGACACAGATACGACACCGAGACGGCACAGAGACGATACAGAGAAGACACAGAGATGACGACACAGAGACGACACAGAGACGAAACAGAGACGACACAGAGACATACACGACACACAGACGACTCTGTGTCGACTCTGTGTCTTATCTGTGTCGACACAGACCCCAAACACAGAGACGACACAGAGACGACACAGAGACGACACAGATATGGCACAGAGACGACACAGAGACGACACAGACACAGAGACGACACAGAGACGAAACACACACAGAGACGACACCTACACGACTCTGTGTCGACATTGTGTAGACACAGCTACGACACAGAGAGATGACACAGAGACGACACAGAGACGACACCGAGACGACAAATAGACGGCATAGAGACGACCCAGAGAAGACACAGAGACGAAGACACCGCGACCACACACACAACACACCAAGACCACACCCATACAGAGACGACACAGAGACTACACATACACCGAGACGACACAGAGACGACTCAGTGGCGTCGCATTGTCAACACAGAGACGACACAGAGAGACGACACAGAGATGACACAGAGACGGCTCTGTGTCGTCTCTGTGTCTCTCTGTGTCGTCTCTGTGTCGTCTCTGTGTCGTCTCTGTGTCGACACAGAGACGAAACAGAGAGACAACACAGAGACGACACATAAACGACACAGAGGTGACACAGAGACGGCACAGAGACGACACAGAGACGACACAGAAACCTAGACGGCCCCGAGACGACAAACAGACGTCTACGAGACGACAGAGAGTCTACACAGAGTCCACGACCCATAGACGACACTGAGACGAAACAGAGACAACACAGACACTGAGACGACACCGAGACGACTCTGTGTCGTCTATGTGTAGTCTCTTTGTCATCTCTGTGTCGACATATAGACGACACAGATAGACGACACAGAGACGACACAGAGACGACACAGAGACGGCACAGAGACGACACAGAGACGACTCTGTGTCGTCTCTGTGTCGACACAGAGACGACATGCAGAGACGACACAGAGACGACACAGAGATGGCACAGAGACGACACAGAGACGACACAGAGACGACGACACAGAGACGACGCAGAGACGACACAGAGACGACACAGACACAGAGATGACACAGAGACGACTCTCTGTATCGTCTCTGTGTCGTCTTTGTGACACAGAGACGACACATAGACGACTCTGTGTCGTCTCTGTGTAGTGTCTGTGTGGACACAGAGATGACCCAGAGAGACGACACCGAGACGACACAGAGACGACACAGAGACGACCCAGAGACGGCACAGAGACGAAACCGAGAAGACGACACAGAGACGACACAGCGACGAAACCGAGACGACACCGACACAGAGATGACACAGCGACGACTCTCTGTGTCGTCTCTGTGTCATCTCTGTGACACAGAGACGATACACAGACGACACAGAGACGACCCAGACACAGAGACTACACCGAGACGACTCTGTGTCGTCTCTGTGTCGTCTTTGTGTTGACACAGAGACGACACCGATAGACGACACATAGACGACACAGAGACGACACCGAGCCGACACTTACACGACACAGAGACGACACAGAGACCACACCGCGACGACTCAGTGTCGTCTCTGTGTAGCCACCTAGACGACACCGAGAGACGACACCGAGATGACACAGAGACGCCCCAGAGCCGCCCCCGAGACGCCCCAGCGACGCCACAGCGACGACCCCGAGACGACAACAAAGAGACGAGACAGAGAAAAAACAGAGACGACACCCAGACAACACAGACACAGAGACGACACAGAGACAGACACGACACAGAGACGACACAGTGACGTCTCTGTGTCTACACAGAGACGACACAGAGAGACGACACACAGACGACACAGACACAGAGACGACACAGAGACGACACCGACACAGAGACGACAAAGAGACGACACAGACACCGACGACTCTGTGACGACTCTGTGTCGTCGGTTTGTCGTCTCAGTGTCGACACAGAGACGACACAGAGACGGCACAGAGACGACACAGAGACGACACAGATACGACGACACAGACACGACACCGACACGACACAGAGACTACGAAACAGAGACGATACGTAGACGACTCTCTGTGTCGTCTGTGTGTGCACACCCAGACAACACAGAGATAATACACTGAGACGACACTGAGACTACACAGAGACAACAACGAGACGGCAACGAGACGCCACAGAGACGACCCAGAGACGACGACACACAGAAGACACAGACACGACACACAACCGACACAGAGACGACACAGAGACGACACAGACACAGAGACGACACAGAGACGACACAGAGACAGAGACGACACCGAGACGACTGTGTGTCATATCAGTTTCCAAAAAGCGACTACCCAGAGAGACCTAAACTATACTACACAGCTAATACACATATACGTATCCTATACTACACACAGACGACGAAACATAGACGACACAGAGACGACACAGAGACGAAACAGACACAGAGACGACACACAGACGACTCTCTGTGTCGTCTCTGTGTCGTTTCTGTGACACAGAGACGACACAGACACAGAGACAATACAGAGACGACACAGAGACGACACAGAGACGACGACACAGAGACGACACGGAGACGACACAGAGACGACGGCACAGAGACGACACGCAGACCACACAGACACACAGACGAAACAGACACTAATAGATTTTTCTAAAATGTGACCCCGAGACGACACAGATACGACACCCACCCCGAGACGACACCGCGACGACACTGTGTCATATGTTTGTCGGCTCAGTTACGACACATAGACTACACAGAGACTAAACCGACACGACACAGAGACGACACAGAGAGACGACACACAAACGACACAGAGACGGCACTGAGACGATACAGAGATGACACAGAGACGACGACACAGACACAGAGACGACTCAGAGACAACACAGACACAGAGACGACACAGAGACGACTCTCTGTCGTCTCTGTGTCGTCTCTGTGTCGACACAGAGACGACACCGAGAGACTACCGAGAGCCGACACAGAGACGACACAGAGACGACACAAACACAGAGACGACACAGAGACGACACATACACAGAGCCGACACCGAGACGACTCTGTGTCGTCTCTGTGTCGACACAGAGACGAAACAGAGAGACGACACAGAGACGACACAGAGACGACACAGAGAGGGCACAGAGACGACACAGAGACGACACAGAGACGACACAGAGACTACATCCAGACGACGACACAGAGACGACACAGAGACGACACAGAGACGACACAGCCACAGAGACGACACAGACACGACACAGAGACGACGCAGACCCAGAGACGACACCGAGATGACTGTGTGTCGTCTCTGGGTCGTCACTGTGTCATCTCTGTGTCGACACCGAAACCACACAGACACAATAACCACCCCAGACCCATATAACACACAGACCAGGCACAGATACCACCCAGAGACAAACACTAGACGACGACACCGAGATTCCACCGAGACGACTCCGAGTCGTCACAGACACATAGACGACACAGAGACGACACCAAGACGACACAGAGAAGACACAGAGACGACAAAGAGACGGCACAGAGACGACACAGACACAGACCCACAGACGACGACACATATACGACAAAGATACGACACAGAGATGAAACAGACACAGAGACGACACAGAGACGACTCTGTGTCGTCTCTGTGTCAGTTCTGTGTCGTCTCTGTGTCGCCACACAGACTACACCGAGAGACGACACAGAGACTACACAGAGACCACACAGAGACGGCACAGAGACGACACAGAGACGACCCAGAGACGACGACAAAGAGAAGACGACACAGAGACGACACAGAGACGACACAGACACAGAGACGAATCTCTTTGTCGTCTCTGTGTTGTCTCTGTGACACAGAGACGACCCAGAGACTCAACAGAGACTACACCGACCCAGCCACACCATATAGACGACTCGGTGTCGGCTCTTTGTCGAAACCGACACGACACCGAGCCACGACACCGACTACTCCCAGAGACGACACAGAGACGAACCCGAGAAGGCGCGGTCTCGTCTCTGTGTCTCTCTGTGTCGTGGCGGTGTCGTCTCTGTGTCATCTCTGTGTCGTCTCTGTGTCGTCTCTGTGTCGTCGTCTCCGTGTCGTCTCTGTGTCGTCTCGGGTACGTATCTGGGTCGTCTCGGTGTCGTCTCTGTGTCGTCTCTGTGTCGTCTCTCTGTGGCGTCTCTCTGTCGTCTCGGTGTCGTCTTTGTGTCGTCTCGCTGTCGTCTCTGTGTCGTCTTCTCTGTGTGGTCTCTGGGACGTCTCTGTGTTTTCTCGGTGTCGTCTCTGTGTCGTCTCTGTGTCGTCTCTCTGTGTCAACTCTGTGTCGACACAGAGACGACACAGAGATGACACAGACACGACACAGAGTCGTATCTGTGTCGTCCCTCTGTGTATGTGTCGTCTCTGTGTCGTCTCTGTGTCGTCGTCTATTTTTCTTCTGTGTGTCGTCGCTGTTCCGTCTATGTGTAGTCTATGAGTCGTATGTGTGTCGTGTCTGTGTAGTCGCTGGGTCGTCTCTGTGTATTCGTCTCTGTGTCTTCTCTGTGCCTTCTCTGTTGCTTCTCTGTGTCGTCTCTTGGTCGGCTCGTGGTCGTCTCTGTGTGGAGTCTCTGTGTCTACTCAGAGACGACACAGAGACGACACAGAGTCGTGTAGGTGTCGTGTCTGGGTCTGTGTCGTCTGTGTGTCGTCTCAGGTTCTGTGTCGTCTTATTGTCGTCTCTATGTCGTCTCTGTGTCATCTCTGTGTCGTCGGTTCTGTGTCGAATATTTGCCTAATATTTGTCGTATCTTTGTCGTCTCTGTTTCGGTTCTTTGTCGTCTATATGTGTCGTATCTGGTTCTTTTGATTCTATGGGTCTTCTCGGTGTCGTCTAGGTGTCGTATTTGTGTAGTCTTGTGTGTGTCGTCTCTGGGTCGTCTCGGTGTCGTGGCTGAGTTGTCTATGTGCGGTCTCTGTGTCGTGTCGGGTTGGTCTCTCGTTTTTGTCTCTGTGTCTTCTCGGGGTCGTCTCTGTGCCGTCTCTGTGTCGTATCTGTGTCGTCTCTGTGTCATCTCTCGGTGTGGTTTCTGTGTCGACACAGAGACGACACAGTGTCGTCTCTATGTCGTCTCTGTGTCTTCTCTGTGTCTCAGAGACGACACAGAGACGACACTGTGACGACACATAGACGGAACAGAGACGACACAGAGACGACAACGAGACGACGACACAGAGACGACACAGAGACGACACAGATACGACACAGAGACTACACAGACACAGAGACGACACAGAGACGACTCTCTTTTTCGTCTCTGTGTCGTCTCTGTGTCACAGAGACCACACATAGACGACCCAGAGACGACTCTGTGTCGTCTCAGTTTTGTCACAGAGACCACACACAGAAACGCCACCGAGACTACACAGAGACGACACAGCGACGGCACTGACTTTACACTGAAACGCGACCCTGAGGACCCACAGAGCACAAACCTTGAACACATACAGCCGAAACATAGCCGGCCAATAGACGATACATAGACTACACACAGAAGACGACACAGAGATGACACAGATACTACACCGAGCCGACACAGACACCGAGACGACACCGACACAGTGACGACATAGAGACGACTCTCTGTGTCGTCTCTGTGTCGTCTCTATGACACAGAGACGACACAGAGACACGACACAGAGACGACACAGAGCCCACACAGAGACGGCACAGAGACGACACCGAGACGACTCTGTGTCGTCTCTGTGTCGACACAGAGACGACATGGAGAGACGACACAGAGACGACAAAGAGACGACACATAGATGGCACAGAGACGAAACACACACGACACAGAGACGACGACAAAGAGACGACACAGAGACGACACAGAGAAGAAACAGAGAAGACACAGAGACGACTCTCTGTGTCGTCTCTGTGTCTTATTTTTGACACAGAGACGACACCTAGACGACTCTGTGTCGTCTCTGTTTAGTCTCTGTGTCGACACAGAGATGAAACAGAGAGACGACACAGAGACGCCCCAGACACGACACAGAGACGACACAGAGACGACACAGAGACGACACAGAGATGACGACACAGAGACGACACAGAGACGACCCAGACACAGAGATGACACAGAGACGACTCTCTGTGTCGTCTCTGTGTCGTCTCTGTGACACAGAGCCGATACACAGACGACACAGAGACGACACAGACACAGAGATGACACAGAGACGACTCTGTGTCGTCTCGTTGTCGTCTCTGTTTTGACACAGCGCCGCCACCTACACACCACCCAGCCCTGACACACAGAAGACACCGAGATGACACAGAGACGGAACAGAGACGACACATAAACAATACACAGACGTCGCAGTGTCGACTCAGTGTCGCCCCCCAGACCCCCCACAGAGACGACCCAGAGATGACACAGAGACCCCACCCAGATCAAACACACACCGCAACGAGAATAACGCGCTCACACCCCCCCACCACCACCCACTCACGAGACCGAGCTTACACAGACACGAAACACACACCAACCAGCCCCAGAGACTACACAGAGACAAAGACGACACAGAGACTAATCTGTGTCGTCTCTGTGACGACACAGAAACGACACAGAGAGACGACAAAGAAACGACAAATAGACGAAAAAGACACTGAAACGACACAGAGCCTACACAGACAAAGAGACGACACAAACACGACACAGACACAGACGACTCTGTGACGACTCTGTGTCGTCTCTGTTTCGTCTCTGTGTCAACACCGAGACGACACAGAGACGGCACAGCGACGACCCAGAGACGACACAGAGACGACGCCCCCGAGACGACACAGAGACGACACAGAGACGACGAGACCGACACGACACGTAGACGACTCACTGTGTCGACACAGTGTCGCCACAGAGCTGACACAGAGACAAAACACTGAGACCACACAGATACGACACAGAGACGACACCGAGACTGCACGGACACCACACAGAGACGAAACAGAGACGACGACACAGAGAAGACACAGAGACGACACAGAGACGACACAGAGACGACAAAGAGACGACGACACAGAAACGACACAGAGACGACACAGACACAGAGACCACACAGAGACGACTCTGTGTCGTCACTGTGAGGAAACACCGACGACACATAAAGACTAAACATAGACGACACTTAGTCGCCACCTAGACGTCACATAGACGACCCCGAGACGACGCAACATAAACACCACAGAGACGACACAGAGACGACAAAGACACACAGACGACACCGAGCCGACTCTCTGTGTCGTCTCTGTGTCGTTTCTGTGACACAGAGACGACACAGAGACGACACAGACACAGAGACGATACAGAGACGACACAGAGACGACACATAGTCGACACATAGAAGACTACAACGAGACGACACGGAGACGACACAGAGACGACGACACAGCGACGACACGCAGACGACCCACACACATAGACTACACACACACTACACACTGTGTCTTATAGGTGAAACAGCGACGACATAGAACCCGACACGACACAGAGACGACTCTGTGTCGTCTCTGTGTCGTCTCTGTGTCGACACAGAGACGACACAGAGAGACGACACAGAGACGAAACAGACACGACACCGAGACGACACAGAGAGACGACACAGACACGAAACAGAGTTGTCACAGAGACGATACAGAGATGACACAGAGACGACGACACAGAGACGACACAGAGACGACACAGACACCGAGACGACACCGAGACAACAAAGACACAGAGACGACACAGAGACGACACTCTGTCGTCTCTGTGTCGTCTCTGTGTCGACCCAGCGCCTACCCAGATACACGACATATAGACGACACAGAGACGACCCAGAGACGACACAGAGACTACACACACACACAGACGACACAGAGCCGACACCTACACACAGACCACACAGAAACGACTCTGTGTCGTCTCTGTGTCGACACCGAGACTAAACAGAGAGATGACACCGAGACGACACAGAGACGACACAGAGATGACACCGAGACGACACCGAGACAACACAGAGACGACACCTAGACGACCAACCGAAGACGACCCCAAGCAGACAACGAAAAGACCCAGAGACGATACAGACCCCGAGACACCGCCGAGACGACCCAGAGCCCGAGACCACACCGAGTAGACTCTCTGTGTCGTCTGTGTGACGTCTCTGTTTAATCTCTGTGTCGTCACAGAAACCACACAGTGAGACGACACAGCCACGACACAGAGACGAAAAAGACCCCGCTCAGACTCTTACAAGAGCCCACACAGCCACGACGACACAGTCACGACACATAGAAGACAACGACACGAAACAGAAACATAGACGACACAGAGAATACACAGACACGACCCAGAGACGACACAGACATGAGAAAGAGACGATACAGAGAAGACAGAGACACAGACACAGAGACGAAGACACAAAGACGACACCGAGACGACACAGAGATGAAACAGACACAGAGACGACACAGCGACGACTCTGTGTCGTCTCTGTGTCGTTTCTGTGTCTTCTCTGTGTCGACACAAAGACGACACAGAGAGATGAAACAGAGACGACACATAGACTACACATAGATGAAACAGAGACGGAACCGAGATGACCCCGAGACGACACAGAGACGACGACTCCAAGAAGACGAATCAGAGACGACACAGAGACGACACAGACACAGAGACGAATCTCTTTGTCTTCTCTGTTTTGTCTCTGTGACACAGAGACGACCCAGAGACGACACAGAGACGCCCGCGACACAGCGACCACACAGAGACGACTCTGGGTCGTCTCTGTGACAACACAGAGACGAAACCGAGAGACGACACCGAGACGTCACAGAGACGACACAGAGACGGCTCTGTGTCGTCTCTGTGTCTCTCTGTGTCGTCTCTGTGTCGTCTCTTCTCTGTGTCGTCTCTGTGTCGTCGTCTCCGTGTCGTCTCTGTGTAGTCTCTGTTCCGTCTCTGTGTCTTCTCTGTGTCGGGTCTGTGTCGTGTCTGTGTCGTCTCTCGTGGTCGTCTCTCTTTAGTCTCGGGGTCGTCTCTTGGTCGGCGCTATGTAGTCGCGGTGTCGTCGTATCTGTGTCGTCTCTGTGACGTCTCTGTGTCGTCTCTGTGTCGTCTCTGTGTTGTCTCTGTGTCGTTTCTCTGTGTCAACTCTGTGTCGACACAGAGACGACACAGAGATGACACAGAGACGACACAGAGTCTTCTCTGTGTCCTCTCTGTGTCTGTGTCGTCTCTGTTTCGTCATCTCTGTGTCGTCTCTGTGTCGTCTCTGTGCCGTCTCTCTGTCGTCTCTGTGTCGTCTCTGTGTCGTGTCGTTGTCTTCTCTGTGTCGTCTCTGTGTCGTCGTCTCTGTGTCTTCTCTGTGTCGTCTCTGTGCCTTCTCTGTGTCGTATATGTGTCTTGTATGTGGCTTGTCGGGGTGTCGGAGCGGTGTGGACTCAGTGTAGAAAAAGAGACGACACAGTGTAGTCTATGTGTCGCGTCGGTGTCTGTGTAGTCTCTGTGTCGTCTGGGTTTCTGTGTCGTCTGTTTGGCGTCTATGGGTCGTCTCGGTGTCATCTCGGATTCGTCTGTTCGTAGCCGACTATTTGACAACTCTCTGCCGAAACTTTGTCTTCTCTGTGACGGATAGTTGTCGTATCGCTGTGTCGTGTCTTGGTCGTGTTCGTCTGTGTGTGGGCTCGCTTACGTCGCATTGTCTTCTCATTGTATTCGGGTCTGTGTCGTCTCTTTGTCATCTCTGTGCCGTCTCTGGGTCATCTCGGTGTCTTCTCTGGGTTATCGCTGTGTGGTCTCTCGGTGTCGTCTCTGTGTCGTCTCTGTACCGTCTCTGTGCCGTCTCTGTGTCGTCTCTGTGTCGTCTCTGTGTCGACTCTCTGTGTCGTTTCTGTGTCGACACAGAGACGACACAGAGTCGTCTCTGTGTCATCTATGTGTCGTCTCTGTGTCTCAGAGACGACACACAGACGACACAGAGACGACACAGAGACGCCACAGATACGACAAATAGATGAAACAGAGACTACTAACAATATACGACACAGAGACGACACAGAGACGACACCGAAACTACCCAGACACAGAGACGACACCGCGATGACTCTCTGTGTCGACTCTTTGTCGTTTCTGTGACACAGAGACGAGACACAGACGACACAGATCAGACAAAGACACGACGCTTTGTCGTCTCTGTGGTGACACCGAAACGACCCATAGAGACCACACATAGCCCGCACATAGACGGCACAGAGACGACAACGACCTAACTAAGAGCGGCGCCCCCGAGGAAAACGCGAGAAGACCCCCCGAAGAACCCCCGAAGACAACTTGAAGGACCCGGGACGCTACAGAGAGGACACATAGACGACGACACAGAGACGACACAGAGAAGACACAGACACGACCCAGACACAGAGACGACACAGACCCTGAGACGACATCGAGACGACTCTCTGTGTCGTCTCTGTGTCGTCTCTATTACACACAGACGACCCACCGACTCGACACCGAGACGACACAGAGACGACCCCGAGACCACACAGAGATGTCACAGATTCGACACAGAAACGACGACACAGAGACAACACAGAGACGACAAAATGACGACAAAGACACACCGACGACACTGACACCGAGACTACACATAGAGACGACACAGAGACGACACAGAGACGGCACAGGGACGACTCACAGACGGCTCCGATACGACAAAGAGACGATTACTAAGAGACGACACAGAGCCAAACCCGACCCAGAGACGACACCGATCCGACAAAGAGACGACACCGAGACGGCACAGAGACGACACAGAGACGACACAGATACGACGACACAGAGACGACACAGAGAAGACACAGACACAGAGACGACTCTCTGTGTCGTCTGTGTGTCGTCTCTGTGACACAGCCACGACACCGAGCCAACACCCCCACAGCCCCGACACCGTCCCGACTGTGTGTCGTCTGTGTGTCGTCTCTTTGTCGTCTCCGTGTCTTCTCTGTGACGACACAGCGACGACACAGAGAGACGACACCGAGACGACACAGAGAAGACACAGAGCCGGCCAACAGACGACCCAGATAAGACACCGAGACGTCGACACAGAGACGACACCTACAAGACAAAGAGACGACACAGAGACGACTCCGACCCAGAGACAACACCGAGACAACACAGACACCGCGACGCCACAGAGACGACTGTGTGGTCTCTGTGTCGTCTCTGTGTCAACACAGAGTTGACACAGAGAGACGACACAGAGACGACACAGAGACGGAACAGAGACGAAACAGAGACGACACGGAGACGACGACACAGAGACGACACCGACCCCACCCAGACACCCTCCCGACCCCCCCACGACTCTGTGTCTTATCTGTGTCGTCGTTGTGTCTACACAGAGACTACAACGTGAGATGACACCGAGACGACACAGAGACGGCCCAGGGCCGACACCGAGCCGACCCAGAGACGACGACAACGAGATTACACCGAGACGCCCCAGACACAGAGACTACACCGACCCAGAGACGACCCGGAGACGACACGGAGACGTCTCTTTGACACAGTTACGGCCCAGAGACGACACATAGACGACACAGAGAAGATGACACCGAGACGCCCCAGAGACGAAACCGAGAACACACACACACAGAGACAACACCGAGACTACCCACACACAGAGACGACACAGAGACGACACTTTGTCTTATCATAGTCGTCTCTTTTGCGACACAGAGACAACACAGAGACGACACAGAGACGGCACAGAGACGACACAGAGACGGCACAGAGACGACACAGAGACGACTCCGAGACGACGCCACCGAGACGACACAGAGACGACACAGAGACGACAAAGAGACGACACAGACACAGAGACGACACAGACACAGAGATGACACAGAGACGACTCTGTGTCGTCTCTGTGTCGTCTCTGTGTCGAAACAGAGTTGACACAGAGAGACGCCACAGAGACGACACAGAGACAACACAGAGACGACACAGAGACGACACAGAGACGACTCTCTGTGTCGTCTCTGTGTCGTTTCTGTGACAAAGAGACGACACAGAGACGACACAGACACAGAGACGACACTGAGACGACTCTGTGTCGTCTCTGTGTCGTCTCCGTTTCTTCACTGTGTCGACACATAGACGACACAGAGAAACGACACACAGAGCCGACACATACACTACACATAGACTACACATAGACGACACCCAGACGGCACATAGACTACAAAGAGACGAAACAGAGACGACGACACATACACGAAACACACAAAGAGACTAAATATACACGACAAAGAAACAGATATGACACAGAGAATACACAGATAAGAAACCGAGACGGCACAGAGACGACACAGAGACGACACAGCCACGAAGACACAGAGACGACACAGAGACGACAGCCACAGAGACGACTCTCTGTGTCGTCTCTGTGTCGTCTCTGTGTCGTCTCTGTGTCACGGACACAGACACAGAGACGACACAGAGACGACACAGACACAGAGACGACACAGAGAGACGACACAGAGACGACACAGAGACGACACAGAGACGACACAGAGAAGAAACAGAGACGACACAGCGACCACACAGACACGATCACACATAGGCGACACAGAGCCAAAACCGACACAGAACCGACACCGAGCCGACACAAAGACGACACATAGACGGCACAGAGCCGACACAGAGCCAAAACAGACACAGAGACGACACAGAGACGACATAAACACAGAGACGACTCTCTGTGTCGTCTCTGTGTCGTCTCTGTGACACAGAGACTACACAGACACAACACACACACAGAGACCACACAGACACGACTCTGTGTCGTCTCTGTGTCATCTCTGTGTCGTCTCCGTGTCGACTCTGTGTCGACACAGAGACGACACAGAGAGAATACAAATAGAAGACACAGAGACTACACAGAGACGGCAAAGCGACAACACAGACATGACACAGAGATGACAACACAGATATGACACAGAGATGAAACAGAGACGACACAGAGACGACACAGACACAGAGACAACACAGAGACAACACAGAGACGACTGTGTCGTCTCTGTGTCGTCTCTGTGTCAACCCAGAGTTGACACAGAGAGACGACACAGAGACGACACAGAGACGACACAGAGACGGAACAGAGACGAAACAGAGACGACACGGAGACGACGACACAGAGACGACACAGAGACGACACAGACACGACCCCGACACGACACAGACACAGAGACGACACAGACACGACTCTGTGTCGTCTCTGCTTCGTCTTTGTGTCGACACAGAGACGACACAGAGAGATGACACAGAGACGACACAGAGCCGGCAAAGGGACGACACAGAGACGACACAGAGACGACGACACAGAGACGACCCAGAGACGACCCAGACACAGAGACAACACAGACACCAAGACGACACAGAGACGACTATGTGTCGTCTCTGTGACACAGAGACAACCCATAGACCGCACATAGACGACACAGCGACGACTACACAGAGACTACACATAGACGAAAAAGAGACGACACAGACACAGAGACAACCCCTAGACGACACAGACACAGAGATGACACAGAGACGACACTGAGACGACAGTGAGACGGCTCCGAGACGACACCGAGACGGCACAGAGACGAAACAGATACGACACAGAGTCGACGACACAGAGACTACACCCACACAACACAGAGACTACAAAGAGACGACACAGACACAGAGACGACACAGACACAGAGAAGACACCGAGACTACTCTGTGTCATCTCTGTGTCGACTCTGTGTCAACACAGAGTTGACACAGAGAGACGACACAGAGACGACACAGACACAACACAGAGACGGCACAGAGACGACACAGAGACGACACTCTGTGTCGTCTCTGTGTCGTCTCTGTGACAAAGAGACGACACAGAGACGACACAGACACAGAGACGACACAGAGACGACTCTGTGTCGTCTCTGTGTCGTCTCCGTGTCGTGGCTGTGTGGACACAGAGACACCACAGAGAGACGACACAGAGAGACGACACAGAGACGACACATAGACGACTCAGAGACGACACAGAGACGTCACATAGACGAAACTGTGAAGACGACACCGAGACGACACAGACACAGAGCTGACACAGAGAGACGACACAGAGACGACACAGAGACGACACCCCGACGCCACCGAGCCGCCACCGAGACGACACAGAGACGACACAGAGACGACGACAAAGAGACGACACAGAGACGACAGACACAGAGACGACTCTCTGTGTCGTCTCTGTGACACAGAGACGACACAGGACGACACAGAGACGACACAGAGACGACACAGAGACGACTCTGTGTCGTCTCTGTGTCGTCACTGTGTCGACACAGAGCCGACACAGAGACGACACAGACACGAAGACACAGAGACGAAGACACAGAGACGACACAGAGACGACACAGAGACAACACAGACACAGAGACGACTCTGTGTCATCTCTGTGTCGTCTCTGTGTAATCTATGTGTCGTCTCTGTGTCGACACAGAGACGACACAGAGAGACGACACAGAGGCGACACCGAGTCGGCTATGTGGCGGTGGCGTCTCGGTGTCGGCTCGGTTTCTGTGTCGTGTCTGTGTAGTGTCTTTTTCGTTTTAGTGTCGTGTTCTCGGTGTAGTGTCTGTGCCGTCTCGGTGTCGTCTCTGTGTCGTCGTCTATGACTCTGGGTATTCTCTGTGTTGGAGTCTCTTTGTCGTCTCTGTGTCGACGACTATTTGTCGTCTATGTGTAGTCTGTGATTCTTATATTTATCTTCTAATTGTAGTCTATGTGTCTTTGTCTTCTCGTTGTCGTGTAGGTTTCGTCTCTGTGTCTTCTCTGATTCGGGGTCGTCTCTGTGTCGTCTCTGTGTCATCTGTGTGTCGTCGACTGGTTTTTTTATCTGTTTCGTGTATTTTCGGTCTGTGTGCATAATCTTTGTCGTCGCAGGATCGTCTCGGTTACGTCTCTCTGGGTAGTCGGGTGGTCGTATATGTCCCGACCAAGAGTAGTAAAAGTGTAGGGTCATTTTCTTCAGTGGTTGGGTGTCGGCTGGGTGTTGTCTCTGTTTCGTCTCTGTGTCGTCTGGGTGTATTTGTCGTCTCTGGTGTCGTATCTGTGTCGTGGTCTTTGTGTGGTCTCTGTTTCGTCTCTGAGTCGTCTCTGTGTGGGCTCAGTGTCTTCTCTGTGTCATCTCTGTGTCTGTGTCGTCTCTGGGTAGTCTCGGTGTAGTCTTCTCTGTTTCTTCTCTGTGTCGTCTCTGTGCCGTCTCTGTGTCTTCTCTGTGTCGTCTCTGTGTCGTCTTTCTGTGTCGTCTCTGTGTCGACACAGAGACCAAACTGAGACGACACAGAGTCGTCTCTGTGTCGTCTCAGTGTCTGTGTCGTCTCTGTGTCGTCTCTGTATCGTCTCTGTGTCACAGAGACGACACAAAGACGACACAGAGAGTCGTCTCTGTGTCGTCTCTGTGTCTGCGTCGTCTCTGTATCGTCTCTGTGTCGTCGTCTCTGTGTCGTCTCTGTGTCGTCTCTGTGTCATCTCTGTGTCTGTCTCGTGTCTGTGTTGTGTATGTGTCGTCTCTGTTTCGTCTCTTTGTCGTCTCTGTGTCGTCTTAGTGCCATCACTTTGTCTGCTCTTTGTCGTCTGTGTGTCGTCTCTGTGTCGTCTCTCTGTGTCGTCTCTGTGTCGAAACAGAGACGACACTGAGACGACACCGAAATAACACACAGAATAGTCTGTGTCGTCTGTGTGTCTGTGTCGTCTCTGTCTCGTTTCTGTGTATGTGTAGTCTCTGTGTAGTCTATGTGTTGTCTCTGTTTCTTCGTCTCTTTATCGTCTCTGTGTCGTCTTTGTGACGTCTATGTGTCGTCTCTGTATGGTCTGGGTGTCGGCTAGGGGTCGTGTCTCTGTGTAGTCTCTGTGTCGACACAGAGACGACACAGAGACGACACAGCCCCGACACAGAGTCTTCTAAGTGTCGTCTCTGTGTCTGTGTCATCTCTGTGTCTGTGTCGTCTCTGTGTTGTCTCTGTGTCGTCTCTGTGTTGTCTCTGTGTCGTCGTCTCTGTGTCGTCGTCTCTGTGTCGTCGTCTCTGTGTCGTCTCTGTGTCGTCTCTGTGTCGTCTCTCTGTGTCGTCTCTGTGTCGACACAGAGACGACACAGAGACGACTCTGTAATCTATTTGTCGTCTCTGTGTAATCTCTGTGCCGTCTCTGTGTCATCTCTGTGTCGTCTCTGTGTTGTCTCTGTGTCGTCTCTCTGTGTCGTCTCTGTGTCGACACAGAGACGACACAGAGACGACACAGAGACGACACAGAGTTGTCTCTGTGTCGGCTATGTGTTTTTGCCGTCTCTGTGTCGTCTCTGTGTCTGTGTCGTCTATGTGTCGTCTCTGGGTCTTCTCTGTGACGTCTCTGTGCCGTCTCTATGTCGACTCTGTGTCTTCTCAGTGTAGTCTCTGTGTAGGCTCTGTGTCGAGACAGAGACAGAGTCGTCTAAGTGTCTGTTTCGTCTCTGTGTCGTCTATGTGTCGTCTCTGTGTCGTCTTTGTGTCTGTGTCGTCTCTGTGTCGTCTCTGTGTCGTCGTCTCTGTGTCGTCTCTGTGTCGTCTCTGTGGCGTCTGGATGTCTTGTGTGTGGCGTCTCTGTGTCGGCTGTGGGTCGTCTAGGTATGTCGGCTCTGTGGCGACACAGAGACGACACATAGACGACACAGAGACGACACAGAGACAACACAGACACAGAGACGACTCTGTGTCATCTCTGTGTCGTCTCTGTGTAATCTCTGTGTCGTCTCTGTGTCGACACAGAGACGACACAGAGAGACGACACAGAGGCGACACAGAGTCGTCTCTGGGTCGGTGTCGTCTCGGGGTCGTCTGTGTTTCTTCTTGGTGTGTGTGTCGTCTATTTTTCGTCTCTTTGTAGTATAGGGGTCGTCGTATCTGTGTATTCTCTGTGTCGTCTCTGTGCCGTCTATGTGTAGTCTCTGTGTCGTAGTATAGGTGTATGTGTGGTCTCTGTGTCGTCTCTGTGTCGTAGGCTATTTGAATTCTCGGTGTCGTCGTCTCTTGGTCTTCTCTGGGTCGTCTGTGGGTCGTCTCTGTATCTTCTATGTGTCGTCTAGGTCTCTGTTTCTTCTCTGTGTCGTCTCTGTGTCGTCTCTGTGTCGTGTAAGTGTCGGTGTAATCTCTGTGTAGTCTCTGTGTCTTCTCTGTGTAGTCGGGTATGATTCGTCTCGGGGTCGTCTCTGTGTCGCCTCTGTGTAATCTCTGTGTCGTCTGTGTGTCATCTCGGTGTCGTCTCTGGGTTTAGACACTGTGTCTACACTGCGACGACACTGAGAAGTCTAACATTCAGCGATGTTTCGTCGCGTGGTGGGTTGGGGCGCTGTTATGGCTATTTGTGGTCTCTGTGTCGTGTGTGTGTCTTTGTCGTGTCTGTATCTGCTCGTTTTAGTGGTCTCGGTGTCGTCTCTTGGTCTTGTTTGTGCCGTATCTGGGGTGTCTCTGTGTCGTTTCTGTGTCGTCTCTGTGTCTGTGTCGTCTCTGACTCGTCTCTGCGTCGTCTCTGGGTCGTCTCGGTGTCGTCTCTGTGTCGTCTCTGTGTCGTCTTTCTGTGTCGTCTCTGTGTCGACACAGACACGACACAGAGACGACACAGAGTCGTCTCTGTGTCGTCTCTGTGTCTGTGTCGTATCTGTGTCGTCTCTGTATCGTCTCTGTGTCACAGAGACGACACAAAGACGACACAGAGAGTCGTCTCTGTGTCGTCTCTGTGTCTGCGTCGTCTCTGTATCGTCTCTGTGTCGTCGTCTCTGTGTCGTCTCTGTGTCGCCTCTGTGCCGTCTCTGTGTCGTCGCTGTGTCGTCTCTGTGTCGTCTCTGTGTCGTCTCTTTGTGTCGTCTCTGTATCGACACAGAGACGACACAGAGTCGTCTCTGTGTCGTCTCTGTGTCTGTGTCGTCTCTATGTCACAGAGACGACACAGACAACACAATGAGAGTCGTCTCGGTGTCATATCGGTGTCTGTCTCGTCTCGGTGTCGTCTCTGTGTCGTGTCTGTGTCGTGTCGGTGTGGGCTCTGTGTCGTCTCTGTGGCCTCTTTGTGTCGTCTGTGTGTCGTGTCTGTTTCGTCTCTGAGTCGTCTCTCTGTGTGTTCTCTGTGTGTGTGTCGTCTCTGTGTCGTCTCTGTGTCTGTTTAGTCTCTTTGTAGTGTGTGTGGCGTGTCTGTGTGTACTTTTTGTCGTCATATCTTTGTCATCTCTGTGTCGTCTCGGTGATGTGTCTGTGTCGGCTCGGTGGCTGCTCTGAGTCGTCTCGCGGTGTCGTCTCTGTGTCGACACAGAGACGACACCGCCACGACACAGCCCCGACAGAGTGTCGTCTCTGTGTCGTCTCGTTTTCGTTTTCTTCTCTGTGTCGTCTCTGTGTCGGTGTCGTCTCTGTGTCGTCTCTGTGTCATCTCTGTGTTGTCTCTGTGTCTTCGTCTATGTGTCGTCGTCTCTGTGTCGTCTCTGTGTCGTCTCTGTGTCGTCTCTCTTTGTCGTCTCTGTGTCGACACAGAGACGACACAGAGACGACTCTGTAATCTATTTGTCGTCTCTGTGTAATCTCTGTGCCGTCTCTGTGTCATCTCTGTGTCGTCTCTGTGTTGTCTCTGTGTCGTCTCTCTGTGTCGTCTCTGTGTCGACACAGAGACGACACAGAGACGACACAGAGTCGTCTCTGTGTCGTCTCTGTGTCTGTGTCGTCTCTGTGTCGTCTCTGTGTCTGTGTCGTCTCTGTGTCGTCTCTGTGCCGTCTCTGTGTCGTCTCTGTGTCGTCTCTGTGTCGTCTCTGTGTAGTGTATTTGTATTCTCTCTTTGTCGTCTATGTGTTGAGACAGAGACAGAGTCGTCTCTGTGTCGTCTCTGTGTCTGGGTCGTCTCGTTGTCGTCTCTGTGTCGTCTCTGGATCGTTTTTGTGTCTGTGTCGTGTCTGGGTCGTCTGTGGGTCTTCGTCTCTGTGTCGTATATGTTTCGTGGCTTTTCGGTCTCTGTGTCGTCTGTGTGGCGTCTCTGTGTAGTGTCTGTTTCGTCTCTATATGTCATCTCTGTGTCGACACTGAGACGACACAGAGACGACACCGAGGCGTCGCGGTGGCTGTGTCGGCTATGGGTGGTATCGGGGTCGTCTCTTTGTCGTCTATGGGTAGGTGTCATCTCGGGGGTGGTCGCTGTGTCGTCTCTGTCTCGTGGTGGGTGAGTCGTATAGTTGTAGTGTATGGTCCGTCTATGTGTCTTCTCTGTGTCTTCTCTTTGTCGACTCTGTTACGTCTCTGTGCTGTCTCTGTGTCGTCTCTGAGTCGTCTCTGTGTCGTCTCTCTATGTCATCTCTGTGTCGTCACAGAGACGACACAGAGACGACACTGAGTCGTCTCTGTGTCGTCTTTGTGTCTGTGTCGTCTCTGTGTTGTCTCTGTATCGTCTCTGTTTTATCTCTGTGTCTGTGTCGTCTCTGGTGTGGTCGCTGTGTCGTCTCTGTGTCGTGGTCTCTGTGTTGTCTCTTTGTCGTCTCTGTTACGTCTCTGTGTCGTCTCTGTGTCGTCTCTGTGTCGTCTCTCTGTGTCGTCTCTGTGGCGTCACAGATTCGACACAGAGACGTCACAGACACAGAAACGACACAGAGACTACACAGACACAGAGACGACACAGAGACGACTCTGTGTCGTCTCTGTGTCGACTCTTTGTCGTCTCTGTGGCGTCTCTGTGTCGTCTCTGTGTCGTCTCTGTGTCATCTCTGTGTCTTCTCTCTGTGTCGTCTCTGTGTCGACACAGAGACAACACAGAGACGACACAGAGTCGTCTCGGTGTCTTATCTGTGTCGTCTCGGTTTCGTCGTCTCTGTGTCGACACGGTGCCGTCGCGGTGCCGTCTCTGTGTCGTCTAAGTGTCGTCTCTCTGTGTCGTCTCTATGTCGACACAGAGATGACAAAGAGACACCACAGAGTCGTCTCTGTGTCGTCTCTGTGTCTGTGTCGTCTCGGTGTCTCAGATAGGTCACAGAGAGGGGTCGCTGTGTCGGATCAGGGTCTGTGTCATATGTGTGTCGTCTCCGTGTCGTCGCTGTGTCGTCGTCTTTGTGTCGTCTCTGTGCCGTCTCTGTGTCGTCTCTGTGTCGTCTCTGTGTCGTCTCTCTGTGTCGTCTCGGTGGCGACACAGAGACGACAAAGATACTCCACCTAGACGATACAGATTCATCGCGGTGTCGGCTGGGTTTCGTCTCGGTGTCGTCTCGTTGTAGGGTCTTGGTCACCGAGTCGAGACACAGACGTCCCACAGAGTAGTCTAGGTGTGGTCTCAGTGTGGGTTTGGTGTCTTTGTCGTGTCGGTGTCATCTGTGTGTCGTCTCGATGTCGTCTCTGTTTTGTAGTCTCGTTTTCTACTGTGTGTCGTCTCTGTGCATTCTCTGTGTCGTCTGTGTTTGTTGGGTTTGTCGTCTGTCTGTGTCGGCGCTTGGTCGGTGTCGTCTAGGTGTGTTGTTCTTGTCTGTGTCGTGTAGTTGTATTGTTCGAGTCTTCGTCTCTGGGTCGTATCTTTGCCGTCTATGTGTCGTCTCTGTGTCGTCTTTGTGTCGTCTATGTGTCGTCTCTCTGTGTCGTCTCTGTGTCGACACAGAGACGACCCAGAGAAGAAACCGAGACGACACAGAGTCTTATCTGTGTGGTCTCTGTGTCTGTGTCATCTCTGTGTCGTCTCTGTGTCGTCACTGTGTCGTCTGTGTGTCACAGCGACGAAAACGAGACGAGACGGAGATGACACAGAGAGTCGTCGCGATGGAGTGTCGGGGGGGGTGTCGTCTCTGTGTCGTCGTCTCTGTGCCGTCTCTGTGTCGTCTCTGTTTCGTCTCTGTGTCCTCTCTCTGTGTCGTCTCTGTGTCGACACAGAGAAGACACTGAGAGTCGTCTGTGTTTGTGTGTCGTCTCTGTGTGGTCTCTGTGTGGTCTCGGTGTTTTCGTCTCTGGGACGTCTCTGTGTCTTATCTGTGCCTTCTCTGTGTCGTCTCTGTGTCGTATCTGTGTCGTCTCTGTGTGTAGTCTCTGTGTCGACACAGAGACAACACAGAGACGACACAGAGTAGTCTCAGTGTCGTTTATGTGTCTGTGTAGTTTCGGCGTCTGTGTCGTCTCGTTGTCGTCTCCTCGTCGTCGTCTCTGTGTCGTCTCTGTGCCGTCTCTGTGTCGTCTCTGTGTCGTCTCTGTGTCGTCTCTGTGTCGTCTCTCAGTGGCGTTTATGTGTCGACACAGAGACGACCCCGAGCCGACACATAGACGACCCAGTGTCGTCTCGTTGTCGTGTTTGTGTCTGTGTCATCTCTGTGTCGTCTCTGTGTCGTCTCTGTGTCACAGAGACGTCACGGAGACGACAAAGAGAGTCGTCTCTATGTCGTCTCTGTGTATGTGTCGTCTCTGTGTCGTCTCTGTGTCGTCATCTCTGTGCCGTCTTGGTGTCGTCTCTGTGTCGTCTCTGTGTCGTCTCTCTGTGTCGTCTCTATGTCGACACAGAGACGACAAATAGTGTCGTCTCTGTGTCTGTGTCGTCTCTGTGGCGTCTCTGTGTCGTCTCTGTGTCGACACAGAGACGACACAGCGACGACACAGTGTGGTCTCGGGGTCTTCTCGGGGTCTTAGCAGGGCATTCCAGCGGGTACGTCTGGTGTTCGACCCAGAGCCAAAACTGAGAAGCAACATATAGTCGTCTGCAGTTCATCTGTTGATAGTCTGCGCTTTTGAGTCTCCAAGTCGTAGCGTTGTCGTCTAGGTGTCGTTTCTGTGTCGTCTCTGTGTCACAGAGACGACACAAAGACGAAACAGACACGACACAGACACAGAGACGACACAGACACCGAGACGACACACAAAAAGACACGACACAGACATCGACACGACACAGAGATGACTCAGAGTCTACTCTGTGACACAAAGTCGACATCGACACGACTCAGACACATATAATACACAGAGACGCCACACAGACGACACAGCGACGGCCAAAAGACGATACAGACACGACACACAGATGACGACACAGAGACGACACAGAGACGACTCTTTGTGGCGTCTCTGGGTCGTCTCTGTGACCCAAAGACGACAAAGAGACCACACAGAGACGACACAGACACTGAGAAGACACACACAGACGACAACGAGACGACACCGAGACGAGACAGAGAAGTCACCGCGACGGCACCGACACGCCACCTCGACTAAGACAAATATACGACACAGAGTCGACAAAACCACGACCCAGACACCACACCCCCCCAGCCCCGACAGCGAGACGACTCTCTGTGTCGTCTCTGTGTCGTGTCTTTGTCGTCTCTGTGACACAGAGACGACACAGAGACGACAAAGAGACGACACAGAGACGACACAGACACAGAGACGACACAGAGACGACTCTGTGTCGTCTCTGTGTTGACACAGAGACGACACAGAGAGACGACACAGAGATGACAAAGAGATGGCACAGAGACGACACAGAGACGACTCTCTGTGTCTTCTCTGTGTCGTATCTGTGACACAGAGACGACACAGAGACGACACAGAGACGACACAGAGACGACTCTGAGTCGTCACAGTGTCGTCATTGTGTCGTCTCTGTGACGACACAGAGAGACGACACAGAGACGACACTGAGACGACACAGACACGACACAGAGACGGCCCAGAGACGACACCGAGACGACACTGAGACGACGAGACAGACACGACACAGAGACGACACAGAGACAACACAGAGACGACACAGAGACGGCACAGAGACGACACAGAGACGACACTGAGTCGTCTCTGTGTCGTCTTTGTGTCTGTGTCGTCTCTGTGTTGTCTCTGTATCGTCTCTGTGTAATCTCTGTGTCTGTGTCGTCTCTCTGTGTCGTCTCTGTGTCGACACAGAGACGACACAGTGACGACACAGACATAGAAACGACACAGAGACGACACAGACACAGAGACGACACAGAGACGACTCTGTGTCGTCTCTGTGTCGTCTCTGTGTCGTCTCTGTGCCGTCTCTGTGTCGTCTCTGTGTTGTCTCTGTGTCATCTCTGTGTCGTCTCTCTGTGTCGTCTCTATGTCGACACAGAGACAACACAGAGACGACACAGAGTCGTCTCTGTGTCGTGTCTGTGTCGTCGCGGGGTCCTCGTCTTTGGGTCGACTCTGTGCCGTCACTGTGACGTCTCTGTGTCGTCTCGGTGTCGTCTCTGTGTCGTCTCTCTGTGTCGTCTCTATGTCGACACAGAGATGACAAAGAGACACCACAGAGTCGTCTCTGTGTCGTCTCTGTGTCTGTGTCGTCTCTGTGTCACAGATAAGTCACAGAGAGTCGTCTCTGTGTCGTCTCTGTGTCTGTGTCGTCTCTGTGTAGTGTCTGTGTCGTTTCTGTGTCGTCGTCTCTGTGTCGTCTCGGTGCGGTCTCTGGGTCGTCTCTGTGTGTTCTCTGTGTCGTCTCTCGGTGTCGACTATGTGTCGACACAGACACGAGACTGATACAACACTGAGCCGTTACTGAGTCGTCTCGGTGTCGTGGCTGTTTCGTCGCGGTGTCGTCTCGGTGTCGGCGAGGGGTCCCCTAGACGTCTCAGATAAGACCCTTTGAGGCCTGTCGGTGTCGTCGATGTCTGGGTGTAGTCTCTGGTGCGTCTATGTGTAGTCTCGGTGTCGTCTAGTTGTTTTCGTCTCTTTGGCGTTTCTGTGTCGTCTCTTTGCCATCTCTGTGTCGTCTTTGTGTCGTCTCTGTGTCGTCTGGCAGTGTCGTCTCTGTGGCGACACAGAGACGACACAGAGACGACACAGAGTCGTCGCAGTGTCGGCGCTGTGTCTGTGTCGTGTCTGTGTGTGTGTCATCTCGGTGTCTTCTCGGTGTCGTATCGTTGTCGTCGTCGCTGGGTCGTCTCTGTGCCATCTCGTTGTCGTCTCTGTGTCGTCTTTGTGTGTTCTCTGTGTCGTCTCTCTGTGTCGTCTCTGTGTCGACACAGAGAAGACCCAGATACGACACTGAGCCGACACAGAGTCGTCTCTGTGTCGTCTCTGTGTCTGTGTCATCTCGGTGTCGTCTCTGTGTCGTCACGGTGGCATCGCGGTGTCACAGAGACCACAAAGAGATGCCACGGAGATGACACAGAGAGTCGTCTCTATGTCGTGGCGGGGTCTGTGTCGTCTCTGTGTCGGCGTGTCTGTGCCAGGTCTGTGGCGTCTCGGTGTAGTCTCTGGGTGGTCTCTGTGTTTCGTCTGTGAGTCGACACAGAGACGACACAGTGAGTCGTCTCTGTTTCGGTGTCGTCTCTGTGTCGTCTCGGTGTCGTTTCGTTGTTGTCGTCTCTGTGTGGTCGCTGTGTCTTATCTGTGACGTCTCTGTGTCGTCTTTG
Organism: Artemia sp. Qi Xiang Cuo; assembly: GCF_049724085.1. Lineage (NCBI taxonomy): Eukaryota > Metazoa > Arthropoda > Branchiopoda > Anostraca > Artemiidae > Artemia > Artemia sp. Qi Xiang Cuo. The sequence continues at coordinate 37,446 of NW_028300634.1, forward strand.
TGTCGTCTCAGTGTCGTCTCTGTGTGTCGTCGCTGTGTCGACACAGAGACGACACAGAGACGACACAGAGTCGTCTCTGTGTTGTTTGTGTGTCTGTGTCGTCTCTGTGTCGTCTTTGTTTCGGTGTCGTCTCGGTTTCTTCTCGTAGTCGTGGTCTCTGGGTCGTGTCTTTGACGTTGCGTTGGCTTCTCTTTTTCGTATTCGTTTTGTCTGAGTGTCTGCTCTCTGTGTCGTCTCTGTTTCGACACTGAGCCGACCCAGATACTACACAGAGACGAAACAGAGTCGTCTCTGTGTCGTCTTGGTGTCTGTGTCCTCTCTGGGTCGTCGCGGTGTCGTCTCTGGGTCGTCTCTGTGTCACAGAGACGACACGGAGACGACAAAGAGAGTCGTCTCTATGTTGTCTCTGTGTATGTGTCGTCTCTGTGTCGTCTCTGTGTCGTCATCTCTGTGCCGTCTCTGTGTCGTCTCTGTGTCGTCTCTGTGTCGTCTCTCTGTGTCGCCGCTGGGTCTACACAGAGACGACACAAAGAGTCGTCTCGGTGTCTGTGTCGTCTCTGTGTTGTCTCTGTGTCGACACAGAGACGACACAGACACGACACAGAGTCGTCTCTGGGTCGTCTCTGTGTCGTCTCTGTGTCGTCTCAGTGCCTTCTCTCTGTGTCGTCTCTGTGTCGACAAAGATACGACACAGAGACGACACAGAGATTTGTCTCCGGGTCGTCTATGTCTCGTCGTCTTGGTGTCGTCTCCATGTCGTCTCTGTGTCGTCGTCTCTGTGTCGTCTCTGTGTCACAGAGACGACACAGAGACGACACAGAGACGACACAGACACAGAGACGACACTGAGACACAGATGACACAGACACAGAGACGACACACACACCGATCCGACACAGTGCTGAGTCTGTGTCGAGTCTGGGCCACCAAGACGACCCCGAGACGACACAGACACAGAGAAGAACGAGAAAAGAAAGCGTCTCGTCACTGACACAGCCCATAGACGACACCGAGACTCCAACGACACGACGAAACAGAGACGACCCAGACACGACTCTCTGTGTCGTCTCTGTGTCGTCTCTGTGACACAAAGACGACATAGAGACGACACAGAGACGACACAGACACAGAGACGACACAGATAGTCGACACAGATAAGACACAGAGACGACACAGAGACGACCCCGAGACGTAACCGAGACGCCACAGAGACGACGACCCAGCGACGACACAGAGACTACACAACGAAGACCCAGAGACTACACAAACACATCGACGACACAGAGACGACTCTCTGTGTCGTCACAGTGTCGTGTCTGTGTCCTCTCGGTGACCTAGAGCCGACCCCGAGACGACACAGAGACTACACAGACACAGAGACGACACAGAGACGACTCTGTGTCGTCTCTGTGTTGACACACAGACGACACAGACAGACGACACACAGATGACACAGAGACGGAACAGAGACGACACAGAGACGACTCTCTGTGGCCTCTCTGTGTCGTCTCTGTGACACAGAGACGACACAGAGACGACACAGACACAACACAGAGACGACTCTGAGTCGTCGCTGTGTCGTCTTTGTGTCGTCTCTGTGACGACACAGAGAGACTAGACAGACCCTACCACGAGACGACCAAGATACGACAACGCGAAGGCTCCTAGACTACCAAGATACGACAAAGTGACGACGATAAAAACACAACCACGACACGACGAAACAGAGACGACACATAGACACCCAAGAGATGACCCAGAGTCGACACAGAGACGACACTGAGTCGTCTCTGTGTCGTCTTTGTGTCTGTGTCGTCTCTGTGTTGTCTCTGTTTCGTCTCTGTGTAATCTCTGTGTCTGTGTCGGCTATGGTTTGGTCGCTGTTTCGTATCTGTGTAGTGGTATGTTTGTTGTGTGTGTTTAGACTCGGTTCCGTCTCTGTGTGGTCTCTGTTTCTTCTCTGTGTGATCTCTGTGTCTTCTCTCTGTGTCGTCTCTGTGTCGTCTCTCTGTGTAGTCTCTATGTCGAAACAGAGAAGACACAGAGACGACACAGACACAGAGACGACACAGAGACGACACAGACACAGAGACGACACCTAGACGACACTGTGTCGTCTCTGTGTTGTCTCTTGGTCGTCTCTGTGCCGTCTCTGTGTCGTCTCTGTGTCGGCGCGGTGTCGGCTCGTTGTCGGCTCTCTGTGTCGTCTCTGTGTCGACACAGAGACAACACAGAGACGACCCAGAGTCGTCTCTGTGTCGTCTCTGTGTCGTCGTCTCTGGGTCGACTCGGCGCCTTCTCGGAGTCGACGCTGTGTCGTCTCTGTGTCGTCTCGGTGTCGTCTCGCGGGGTCGTCTCTATGTTGACACAGAGACGACAAAGAGACGACACAGAGACGACACAGAGTCGTCTCGGTGTCGTCGCTGTGTCTGTGTCGTCTCGGGGTCACAGAGACGACACAGAGAGTAGTCTCGGTGTCGTCTCTGTGTCTGTTTCATATCGGTGTCGTCTCTGTGTCGTCTCGGTGTCGACGTCTTTGTGTCGTCTATTGGCCGTCTATGTTTAGTCACTGTGTCGTCTCTGTGTCGTCTCTGGGGGTCGTCTGTGTGGCGACACAGAGACGACACAGAGACAACACAGAGACGATACAGAGTCGTCTCTGTGTCGTCTCTGTTTCGTCTCTGTGTCGTCTCTGTGTCGTCTCGGTGTCACAGAGACGACACAGAGAGTAGTCTCGGGGTCGTCGCTGTGTCGGGGCCGTCTCTGTGTCATCTCTATGTTGTCTGTGTGTCGTCTTGATGTCGTCTCTGTGTTGTCGTCTCTGAGTCTTCTATGTGTCGTATATGTGACGTATATGTTTCTTATCTTTGTCGTATGGGTGTCGTCTCTCTGTGTCGTCTCTTTGTCGAAACAGAGACGACACAGAGACGACACAGTGACGACACAGAGTCGTCTCTGTGTCGTCTCTGTGTCTGTGTCATCTCTGTGTCTGTGTCGTCTATGTGTCGTCTGTGTGTCGTATCTTGGTCGTCGTCTGTGTGTGGGGTGTGGGCGATCTCTGTTTGGTTTCGGTGTGTTCTAGGGGGCGCCTCGGTGTCTGCTCTCGTTGTCGTCTAGGGGTCAACAAAGAGACGACACAGAGACGACACAGAGACGACACAGAGTCGTCGCTTGGTCGTCACTGTGTCTGTGACATCTCTGTGTCGTCTCTGTGTCGTCACGGGGTCGCCTCGCTCACACAGAGTCGAAAAAGGGACGCGACGGAGACGACACAGAGATTCGTATCTCTGTCGTCTAGGGGTATTTGTAGTCTCTGTGTGGTCTCTGTGTAGTCGTCTCTGTGGCGTCTCTGTGTCGTCTCTGTGTCGGCACTCTGTGTCGTCTCTCTGTAGACACAGAGATGACACAGTGAGTCGTCTCTGTGTCTGTGTCGTCTCTGTGTCGTCTCCGTGTCGTCATCTATGGGTCGAATCTGATTCAACTATGTGCCGTGAAGGTGTAGTCTATGTGTCGTCTCTGTGTTTCGTCTCTGTGTCCACACAGAGACCACACAGAGACGACACAGAGTCATCTCTGTTTAGTCTCTGTGTCTGTGTCGACCGGTGGTAGTCTCTGTGTCGTTTTCGTCTCGGGTTAATCTCGTTGTAGTCTGCTCTGGGTAGAGTCTGGGACGTCTCTGTGTCGTCTCGTTGTGGTCTCTGGGTTGGCTCTGTGTCGTCTCTCTGTGTCGTCTCGTTTTCGACACAGACACGACCCAGAGACGACACTGCGACGACACTGAGTCGTCTCTGTGTCTTCTCTGTGTCGTTGTCCTCTCGGTGTCGTCTCGGTGTCGTCTCGGTGTCGTCACTGTGTCACAGAGACGACACGGAGATGACACAGTGAGTTGTCTCTCGGTAGTCGCGGTGGCTGTGTCGTGTCTGTGTCGGCTCTGTGGCGTCATCTCTGTGCCGTCTCTGTGTTGGCTCTGTGTCGTCTCGGTGTCGTCTCTCATTGTGGTCTGGGTGTTGGAACTGATACGTCACAGAGAGTCGTCGCTGTGTCGGTTTCGTCTCTGTTTCGTCGCTGTGTTGTCTCTGTGTCGTCACAGAGTCGACACAGAGAAGACACAGAGTCGTCTCTGTGTCGTCTCTGTGTCGTCTCTGTGTCGTCTCTGTGTCGACACAGAGACGACACAGAGACGACACAGAGATTCTTCTCCGTGTCGTCTCTGGTTCATCGTCTTGTTGTCGTTTCCAAGTCGTATCTGTGTCGTCGTGTCTTTGTCGTTTCTTTGTCGTCTCTGTGTCACAGAGACGACACAGAGACGACACAGAGACGACACAGACACCGAGACGACACTGACACAGAGATGACACAGACCCAGAGACGACACAGACACCGAGACGACACAAAGATGACTCTGTGACTTTTTTGTGACACCAACACGACACAGAGACGACCCAGACAGCGATAAGACACAGAGACGGAAAACATACGGCCCACAGACGGCACAGAGACAACCCACAGACGACAACGAGACGACGACACCGAGACGACTCTAAGTGCCGACTCTGTGACACAAAGACGACAAAGAGACGACACAGAGACGACACAGACACAGAGACGAAACAGAGCGAAGACACAGAGAAGACACAGATACGACACTTACACGACACAGACAGGGACCAGAGACGACACCGCGATGACTACCCTGATACTAAAACTAGAACACACCGCGACGAAACAAACACTAACCATACACCGCTATTAAACACAGACTACTCTCGGTTACGTGTCTTTGACGACACATGTACCACCAGCAGCACACCATTCGACCCAAACGAGCCCCACAGACGCGCCCCACCCCGAACCCACTCCCAGCCGACTCTGTGTCGTCTCTGTGTTGACACAGAGACGACACAGCGAGACGACACAGAGACGACACAGAGAGGGCACAGAGACGACACAGAGACGACTCTCTGTGTCATCTCTGTGTCGTCTCTGTGACACAGAGACGACCCAGAGACGACACAAAGACGACTCTTAGTCGTCTCTGTGTCGTAATTGTGTCGTCTCTGTGACGACACAGAGAGACGACACAGAGACGACACAGAGACGACACAAAGACGACACAGAGACGGCACAGAGACGACACAGAGACGACACAGAGATGACGATACAGAGACGACACAGAGACGACACAGAGACGACACAGAGACGACACAGAGACGGCACAGAGACGACACAGAGACGACACCGAGACGACAGAGACACAGAGACGACACAGAGATGACTCTGGGTCTTCTATTTGACACAGACACGACACCGACACGACCCAGACACAGCGACGACACAGAGACGACACAGAGACGACACAGAGCCACTACAGATACGACACATCCACGACACCGAGCCGCCTACCCAGCGAGGACCCCGACACGCAGACTACACAGAGACCACTCTCTGTGTCGTCTCTGTGACACAAAGCAGACACACAGACGACCCAGAGACGACAGACACAAATTGACGACACACATAGACGACACAGAGACCACACAGAGACGACACAGAGACGTACCAGACACGACACCTAGACGACGACACAGAGACCACACAGACACGACACAAAGACGACACAGAGACTACCCACACACCGAGATGACTCTCTGTGTCATCTCGGAGTCTTGTCTTTGGCGGCTCAGTGAAACAGACACGCCACAGACACGACAAAGAGATGACACAGAGACGACCCATACACAGACACGACACACAGACGACCCAGAGCAGAGCCAGAAACACACACGACACAGAGACGACGCTGTGTCTACTCTGTGTCGTCTCTGTCTTGTCTCTGTTTCGTCTCTGTGTCGACACAGAGACGACCCAGAGTGACGATACCGATACGACCCAGAGACTACCCCTAGACGACCCCTAGACTGACCCAAGATTAAACATAGACGACACCGAGAGTCCACAGCGACCACTCTGTGTCGATACGACAGACCCAGAGACGACACTGACACAAAGACGCCATAGACAGAGAGACTAAACAGACACGACTCTCAGTGACGACACAGTGACAACGAGCCGACACAGACACAGAGACAACACAGAGATTACTCAGTGGCTTCTCTGTGACACAGCGACGACACCGAGACAACACAGACACAGAGATGACAAAGAGATGCTACACAGACGACACCAAGACGGCACTGAGACGACACCGACACCGAGACAACACAGAGAGAAGACACAGAGAAGACACAAAGACGACCCGGACACAGATACGACACCGAGACGACACTCTGTGTCGTCTTTGGGTCTTCTCTGTGACACAAACACGACCTACACACGACACAGCCCCGAACCTCACACAGAGACGAGACAGACAGAAGTCACCGAGACGACACCGACATGCCACAGAGCCAACACCGAGACGTACACGCTACGACCCAGAGACGACGACACAGAGACGGCACAGAGACGACACAGAGACGACACCGAGACAAAACAACGACACAGACACAGAGACGACACAGAGACGACTCTCTGTGTCGTCTCTGCGTCGTGTCTGTGTCGTCTCTGTGACACAGAAACGACACAGAGAAAACAAAGAGACGACACCGAGATGACACACACACCGAGCCCACCCCGAGAACCGACACAGCGACTACACCGAGATGCCAAAGAGACGACCCAACTACTACCACCAGACTTCCCCGATTCCACATAGATCCCCCGAAAACGCCCTCAAAATTCGACGACACAGAAAGACGACATCCACCCAAACACGAGATCGCGAAGCGTAGACACAGAGACGACACAGAGACGACGACACAGAGCCGACCAAGAGACGACACCTACCCCCCTCCGAGACAACACTGAGACGACACAGAGACGACTCTCATTGTCGTCTTTGTGTCGGCTCTTTGACACAGAGCCGACACAGACAAAGAGACGACACAGAGCCGACACTGATACGACAATTCCACGCGACCGAGACGACACAGAGACGGCCCAGAGAAGCCACATAGTATGCTAATAGACGACGACACATAGACGACACTGAGACGACACAGAGACTAAACAGACACAGAGAACACACAGAGACGACACATACCACGACACGAAACGGTTTATTCTCTGTTTTTTCTCTGTGTCGTCTCTTTTACGACACAGACACGACACAGAGAGACGTCACCGCGACGACACCGATATGGAACAGAGACGACACATATACGACGACAAAGAGACGACAAATGGATGACCCCGAGACGACACAGCGACTACACAGACACAGAGACGACACAGAGACGAGTCTCTGTTTCTTCTCTGTGTCGTCTCTTAGACAAAAAGACGACCCAGCGACGAAAAACATACTAAAAATAAACCTATATGACAACGAGACATTAACCCGAGACTACAAAGACACGACACCTAGACAGAACCGAGACTACAAAGAATAGATGACACAGAGACGACACAGAGACGACACAAAGACGACACAGAGACGACACAGACACAGAGACGACACAGAGACGACTCTCTGTGTCGTCTCTGTGTCGTGTCAGTGTCGTCTCTTTGACACAGAGACGACACAGAGACGACTCTGTGTCGTCGCAGTGTTGTCACCCAGACGACACAGATACACGACCCACAGACGACCAAGAGACGCCACAGAGACTACACCGAGACGCCTTCGAGACGACGACAAAGAGATGACACAGAGACTACACCGAGAGACCACACAAAGACGACCCATAGAAGTAGAAGAGAAGACCCAGAGACGACGACACACAGACCAAACAGAGACGACACACACACAACACAGAGACAACACAGAAACGACACAGAGACGACACAGACACAGAGACGACACAGAGACGACTCTCTGTGTCGTCTCTGTGACACAGAGACGACACAGACACAGAGACGACACAGACACGACTCTGTGTCGTCTGTGTGTCGTCTATGTGTCGTCTGTGTGACGACACAGAGAGACGACACAGAGACGTCCCAGAGACGCCACAGAGACGACGACACAGCGACCACCCAGAGATGACACAGACACAGAGACGACACAGAGACGACACTCTGTGTCTTCTCTTTGTCGTTTCTGTGACACAGCGTCGACACAGAGAGGACACAGACTCGTCTCTGTGTCACAGAGACGACACAGAGACGACACAGTGAGTCGTCTCACTGTCGTCTCTGTGTCATCTCTGTGTCATCTCGGTGTCGTCTCTGTGTCGTCTCGTCGTCGTCGTCTCGGAGTCTTCTCTGTGTCGTCTGTGTGCCGTCTCTGTTTCGTCTCTGTGTCGTGTCTGTGGATGGGTAGTCTCTGTGTCATCTATGTGTAGTATCTTTTTCGTATTTGTGTCATCTCTGTGTCGTCTCTGTGTCACAGAGACGACAAAGAGACGACACAGAGAGTCGTCTTTATGTCTTCTCTGTGTAGTCTCGGTGTCGTGTCTGTGTCATCTCTTTGTCGTCGTCTATGAATCATCTGGGTGTCGTCTCTGTGCCGTCTCTGTGTAGTCTAAGTGTGGTTTATGTGTCTTCTATGTGTCGTTTCTTTCTATTTGTCGTCTCTGTTAATTCTCTGTGACTTCTATGTGTCGTCTGTGATTCTTCTAGGTGTCGTCTCTTTGTCGTCTCTTGGTCGTCAATGTGTCGTCGTATCGGTGTAATCTATCTTTACTATAATAGCAGTATCTTAGTCGTGTCATTTTAGTATCGTGGTTTTCTATTGGTCTTGTTCAGGTATTATTCATCGCTGGGTAGTGTCTGTGCGGAAAGATTGCTTTGTCGTTGTCTTGTCTTTGTGGTGGCGCGGTGGTCTCTCTGTGTCGTTTGGGTGTCTCTGTCGTGTGCGTGTCGTCTATATGTCGTCGGCTCTGGTTCGTCGCTGTGTCGTCGTCTAGGTGTCGTCTCTGGGTCTCAGAGATTACTCAGTGAGGAGTCTGGGGGTAGTCTCTGGGTATGGTTAGTATCTTTGTCGTCTCGGTGTAGTGTCGGTTTCGTCGTCTCTGTGTCATCTCTGTGTCGTCTCGGGGCCAGCTCTGTCTCATGTCTGTGCTGTCTGTGTGTGATCTGTGTGTCGTCTCTGTGGGCCGTCTCTGTGTCGTCTTTGTCTCGTATCTGTGTCGTCTCTCTGTGTCGTCTCTGTGTCGACACAGAGACGACACAGAGACGACACAGAGTCATCTCTGTGTCTGTGTCGTCTCTGTGTCGTCTCTGTGTCGTCTCTGTGTCTGTGTCGTCTCTTTGTCGTGTATTTGTCGTCGTCTGTGGGTGGTGTCGCTTGGTGATCTTTGCCGTCGGTTGGGTGTGTGGGTGTCTTGTCTTGGTCGACTCTGTTTGTGGTCTCTGTGTCTACACAGATATGACACAGATACGACACAGAGACGACACAGAGTCGTATCTTTGTCGTCTCTGTGTCTGTGTCGTCTCTGTGTCGTCTCTGTGTCGTCGTCTCTGTGTCCTCTCTGTGTCGTATCTTTGACGTCTCTTTGACGTCTCTGTGTCATCTCTGTGTCGTGTCTCTGTGGTGTCGCTGTGTCGACACAGAAACGATACAGAGACGACACAGAGACGACACCGAGACGTCTCTGTGTCTGTGTAGTCTCTGTGTCGTCTCTGTGTCGTCGACTGTCGGTCGACTCTGGGTCTAATCTTTGCCGTCTCTGTGTCGTCTCTGTGTCGTCTATGTGTCGTCTCTGTTTCTGGCTAGTGTCGGGGTAGAGTCATGGGCTTAGGCGAGTGGTCGGGGCTGGTGCGTCTAGGGGACTTGTCTTGGTCGTCTGTGTGTCGGCTCTGTGCCGTCTGGGGGTCTTCTCGGGGTCGTCGCTGCGTCTTCTCTGTTGGTGCTCTAGGGCATCGATGGGTCGTTTCTTGGTCATCGCTGTGTCGTCGCTGGGACGTCGCTGAGTCGACACTGTGTCGTCTCTGTGTCGTCTCTGTGTCGTCTCAGAGACGTCTCAGTGTCGTCTCTGTGTCTGTGTCGACAAAGAGACGACACAGAGACGACTCTGTGTCGTCTGTGTGACGTCACGGGGCCGTCTCTGTGTCTTCACTGTGTTGTCTCTGTGTCGTCTCTGTGGCTTCTCGGGGTGGACTCTGTGGCTCTGAGCTGTGTGTCTTGTTAAGTGGCTGGGGGGGTGCGCCGCCTGACGCCACGGTTGCGTCGCGGTGTCGTCACCTAGTCGACCCCGAGTCGTCTCTGTGTCCACTCAGGTTCATCTGAGTGGCGTCTCGTTTCCGTCTATGTGGCGGATCGGGTACGTCACAGAGACGACAAAGAGTTGTCTCTGTGTCGTCTCTGTGTCTGTGTCGTCTCTGTGTCATCTCTGTGTCGTCACAGAGATGACACAGAGAGACGACACAGAGACGACACAGAGACGACACAGAGACGACACAGAGACGGCACAGAGACGACACAGAGACGACGACACAGAGACGGCACAGACACCGGTACGACACAGACTCTGTGTCGACACAGCGACCACACACTTATACGACACAGAGACGACACAGAGACGACTCCGATACGACAAACAGATGACACAGATAAACCACAGAGACGACACAGAGACGACGACACAGAGACGACACAGAGACGACACAGAGACGACACAGAGACGACACAGACACAGGGACGACTCTGTGTCGTCTCGGTGGCGAATCTGTGTTGACACACCGCAGAAACCGCGAGATCACTCTGAGCCGACCCCGAAAAGCCCCAGAGACGACACAGAGACGTCACAGAGACGACACAGAGACGACACAGAGATGACGACAAAATGACTACACCGAGACGACCCAGACTAGACCCATACACTACACCGAGACGACAAAGACACAGAGAATACAGCGAGACGACACAGAGCTGCAACCTCGACGATCCCCAGCCGCCCCCGTGCCGGCACAGATTCGACTCACAGACGACACAGAGACGATGACCCAGTTACTACACAGACCCCACCCACACCCGACACCAAGACGACACAGACACAGCGACGACCCAGCGGCGACTCTTTTTTTGTTCTCTGTGTCGTATATTTGACACAGAGACGACACAGAGACGACACAGAGACGACACAGACACAGAGACTACACCGAGACGACTCTGTGTCTTCTCTGTGTCGTCTCTGGGTCGTCTCTGTGTCGACAACGTGACGACACAGAGAGACGACACAGAGACGACACAGAGACCACATAGAGACGACACAGAGATGGCACAGAGACGACATAGAGACGAAGACACAGAGACTACAAAGACACTACCCAGACCCAGAGACGACTCTCTTTGTAGAATCTGTTGCTTCTTTGAGTCGACTCGGTGGACAAGCGACGACACACAGCCGACCCCGCCACCGAGACGCCACAGAGACGCCACAAAGACGACAAACAGACGGCACCGAGACTACAAATAGACTAACACGAGAGTACGAAAAAGAGCATACAAATAGATCACACAGAGACGACACACAGATAACAAACCCACGACAAAGACACAGAGAAGACACAGCGACTACTCTTTGTCGTCTGGGTGTCGTCACTGTGTCGACACAGATAAGACACATAGAGCCTACAACGAGACGACAACGAGATGACACAGAGAAGACACACAGACGGCACAGAGACGACTAAGAGACGACACAGAGACGACGAAACAGAGACGACACCGAGACGACACAGAGACCACAACGAGACGCCACAGACACTGAGACGAAACCGCGACTACAACTAGACGACACCGAGACCACACAGACCCAACGACGATACAGCTATGACTCTGTTTTGGCATTTTTTCGTGTCTGTGTGGCCACATAGACCATACAGAGAGACGACAGAGAGACGACACAGAGACGACACAGAGACGACACAGAGAAGGCAAATAGATGACAAAGAGAAGACACAGAGACGACACAGAGACGACACAGAGACGACGCAGAGAATACACAGACACAGAGACGACACAGAGAATACTCTATTTGTCGTCACTGTGTCATCTATGGGGAATCTCACTGACACAGACACTGAACACACACGACACCGAGAACACTCAGAGACGATACAGACACCCAGACCACACCAATACCACACACAGAGACGACAAAGAGATGACACAGAGCCGGCCCAGACACGACACAGAGACGACACACAGACGACAACGAGATGCACCAGCCACTAAACACACACACAGACGACACAGAGACGACACAGACACATCGTCGACAAATAGACAAGACACCCCGACGTCTAAGACACTGCACCGACACGAAACCGAGACGTAACATACACACACAATACACATAGATGAACCAGACACATAGACGCCAATGAGACGACACAGAGACGAGACAGAGACGTCGCAGAGACGACACAGAGAAGACGACACAGAGCCGACACAGAGACGACACAGAGACGACACAGACACAGAGTTGTCTCTGTCGCTCGTGCGATACAGAGATGACGCATACAGTGACACAGAGACGACACAGAGACGACGACACAGAGACGACACAGAGACTTCTCAGACACACCACAGAGACGACACAGACACGACACAGAGACGACACAGAGACGAAACAGACACAGAGATGACACATAGACCACACAGACACAGAGACGACACACATACGACTCTTAGTCGTCTCTGTTTCGACACAGACACGACACATAAATAAGACACATCGATTACACAGATACGAGACAGAGACCTCACAGACACGAAACAGAGACTGCAAATCGACAACAACACATAGACTACACCAAGACGACACAGACACGACACAGAGACGACACCAAGACGACACAGACACGACACCGATAATACACCGAGCCGAACAAGCCACACAGACGACACTGAGACTACTATGTGTCGTCTCTGTTTCTTCTCTGTGGCACCCCAGAGCCGCCACAGAGAGACGACACAGAGACACCACAGAGACGACACAGAGATGACACAGAGACGGCACAGATCCTACACAGAGAAGACTCCTACAACACTACACAGAGACTAACCCTACACGACAAAGAGACACACAAGACAAAGAGACGGCACAGAGACGACACAGAGATAACACATAGACGACGACAAAGATACGACACAGATACGAAACAGATAAGACATATAGACGACTCTCTGTGTCGTCTCTGTGTCGTCTCTGTGACACAGAGACGACACAGAGATGACACAGAGACGACACAGAGACGACACATAGAACACACAGACACAGAAAATAAAAACAGCAGAAAAAGAGTAGACAAAGAGCCTGCCAAGATACCACCCCGAGACGAATAAGAGTCGACGACACCGAGACGACACAGAGACGACACATAGACGACACAGAGACGACAAACAGACGACTCTCTGTGTCGTCTCTGTGTCGTCTCTGTGACACAGAGACGACACCGAGACGACACAGACACCGAGACGCCCCCGCCACGACACAGCGACGCCACCGACACAGACACGACACAGAGACGACTCTGAGTCGTCTCTGTGTCGTCTCTATGTCGTCTCTGTGTCGACACAGAGACGACACAGAGAGACGACACACAGACGACACAGAGACAACTCTGTGTCGTCTCTGTGTCGTCTCTGTGTCGACACAGAGAACGGCACCGCCACGCCCCCGCGCCGGGAACTAGACGACGACAACGCCATCACCACGACCTTACACAGACACAGAGATAACACAGAGACGACACCGCGCCGACAACGACACAGGGACGACTCAGATATGTCTATTTGACGACACCCAGCCGCCCCAGAGAGACGCACTCCAGAAGCACACCCCCCGGACCCGAGCCGACCCCGAGACCACTACACATAGACGAAACACAGACGACACAGAGACAACAGAGAGACAACACAGACACAGAGACGACACAGAGACGACAAAGAGACGAAACAGACACAGAGAGGACACCGCGACGACACAGACACATAAACGACACACCGACGACTCTGTGTCGTGTCGGTTTCTACAAAGAGACGACAACCAGAGAAGACACAGAGAAGACACAGAGACGACACACAGACGACCCACCGCCGACACAGAGACGACGACACCCAGACGACCCAGAGACGACACAGAGACGACACAGACACAGAGACGACACAGAGACGACACAGAGACGACACAGACACAGACACGAAACAGATACGACTCTGTGTCGTCTCTTTGTCGTCTCTGTGTCGACACAGAGACGACACAGAGAGAAGACACAGAGACGACACAGAGACGACACAGAGACGACACAGAGACGTCACAGAGACGACACACATAAGACTAAGCGATAACGACACACAGAAGAAAAAAAGATTACAAAGCGACACCCTCGACACCTAGACGCCACCTAGACGACACAAAGATGACAACGAAACGACGACAACTAGACTACACCGAGACGACACCGAGACGACAAATAGAAGAAAGAAAGACGACTCTCTGTGTCGTCACTGTTTCGGCTCTGTGACACCGAGACGACACAGAGACGACACAGAGACGACACAGAGACGACACAGAGAAGACACATAGATGACACAGACACAGAAACGAAACAGAGACAACACAGAGACGACCCCTATACGCCCCAGAGACGACAAAGAGATTACAAAGAGAAAACTACACAGAGAAGACACAGAGACGACACAGAGACGACATACAGACGACACACAGACGGCTAATAGACTACACAGAGCGTACACAGATATGACGACACAGATACGACACAGAGACGACACAGAGACGACACAGAGACGACACCGATACAGAGACGACACCGAGACGACACAGGGACGACACAGAGACGACACAGACACAGAGACGACACAGAGACGACTCTGTTTCGTCTCTGTGTCGTCTCTTTGTCGACACAGAGACGATACAGAGAGACGACCTAGAGACGACACAGAGACGACACAGAGACGCCACAGAGACGGCAAAGAGACGACACCGCGACGACACAGAGACGACACAGCGACGACCCAGAGACGACGAAGATAATAAACAGCCCCAGAGATGACACCGAGACGACACGCTGTGTCGTCTCTGTGTCATATCTGTGTCATATCTGTGACACAGACACATCACAAAGACGACACACAGACAACACCGAGACAATACAGACACAGATACGACACAGATACTACACAGTGTGACGACACAGAGATGACACAGACACGGCACATAGACGACACATATACGACGACACAGAGACGACACCGACCTGACCCAGAGACGTAACAGACACAGAGACGACACAGAGACGACACAGACACATATTAGACAAAGTCACAAGACTTATACAAGGCAAAGAGACGGCACAGACTCGAAACAGACACCACACAGACACTCAGAACAAAAAGAGACGAAACAGACCCACACAAGACAATCAGACGAGACACCGACGAGAAAGAGACGGCCAAGAGACAAACAAGAGACGCAGACACCGACACGACACAGAGACGACACCGAGACGACACAGACACTGTGTTGTCTCTTTTGCGTCTCTGTGTCGACACACCGAACACACACAGAGCAGACACAGAGACTAAACATAGACTACACTTAGATGACAACTATAAGACAAAGAGACGACTACACCTAGAAGACACCGAGACGAAACCGCGAAAACACACCCTCCCCCCCTACCCCGAGAAGACACCGAGACTACAAAGACACGACACCGAGAAGGTACCGACCCAGCAATCACACCGACACGACCCAGAGCCAGAGCCGAACCACACACGACAATGAGTAGTCTCTGTGTCGACACCGAGCCGACCCAGACAGAAGACACAGAGACTACCCACATACGAGACACAGACGTCCCACAGACTACACAGACACGACAGAGCGACAACGACACCTACACGACACATAGTCGACTCCGCGACGACACAGACACATAGACGACACAGAGACGACCCCGAGACGCCACCGAGACGACAACGACCCAGAGACGAAACCGACACGACTCTGATTCGTCTCTGTAAAAAGAGTGGGTAGACCCAGCTCCGCCACCGCGAGACGCCACAGCGACGACACCGAGACGCCACAGAGACGACCCAGCGCAGGAACAGAGAAGACATAGAGACGAAACAGCTCATACGACCCAGACACTAATACGACACGAATACCAGACCACAAAGACACAGACACGTCACATAGATGACACAAAGATGACACAGACACGACGACAAAGAGACGACACAGAGACCACCCAGAGAAGACATAACGACGACTCTCTGTGTCGTCTCTGTGTCGTCTCTGTGACAAAGAGATGACACAGAGATTACACAGACACTACCCCGAGACTACACAGACACTAAAAATACACCGACCCGAAAAATCGAATAGTACGATACGACAAATAGAAGGAACAGAGACGACACAGAGACTACAAAGACACCACGAAAAAGATACGACACAGAGACGACACAGAGACGACACAGAGAAGACATAGAGACGACTCTCAGTGTCGTCTCTGTGTCGTCTCTGTGACACAGAGAAGACACAGAGACTACACAGACCCATAGACGACACAGAGACGACAAACCGATTACAACGACACACCGACTACACCGAGATTAATCTGTGTGGTATCTGTTTCGTGTCTGGGTCGTCTCGGGGTTGCACAACCTACCATACAGAGAGACGACACAGAGACCACACAGCCACAACTCTGTTTCGTATCATTGTCGTCTCTGTGTTGACACAGAGAGACGACACATACAAGGCACAGAGACGAACCAGAGACGACGACACAGAGATGACACAGAGACGACACAGACACAGAGACGACACAGAGACGACACAGAGACGACACAGACACTGGGACGACTCTGTGTCTTCTCGTTGTCGCCACCGAGACGACACAGATAGACGACACACAGATGACACAGAGATGACACAGAGACGACACAGAGACGACGACACAGAGACGACACAGAGACGACACAGAGACAACAGAGAGACAACCCAGACACAGAGACGACACAGAGACGACACAGAGACGAAACAGACACAGAGATGACACAGAGACGACACAGACACCCAAACAACACACAGACGACTCTGTGTCGTCTCTGTGTCGACACAGAGACGACACAGAGAGAAGACACAGAGACGACACAGACACGAGACAGAGAATGCACAGAGACGACACATAGCCGAACACACAGAGAAGACCCCGAGACAACACAAACACCACACAGACACAGAGACGACACAGAGACGACACAGAGTCGACAAAGACACGGAGACGACACAGAGACGACTCTGTGTCGTCTCTGTGTCGTCTCTGTGTCGACACAGAGACGACACAGAGAGACGACACAGAGAAGACACAGAGACGACACAGAGACGACACAGAGACGCCACAGAGACCACACACAGACAACTCAGACACGACGACAACGATACGACCCAGAGACGAAAAACACACCCCAAAGACCAAGAGACTGCAACAAGACGACTAATAGAGTACACAGAGAATATGACACAGAGACGACCCCGAGACGACACCGAGACGACACAGAGAAGACATCAAGACGACTCTCTGTGTCGTCTCAGTGTCTTCTCTGTGACACAGACACGACACAGCGACGACACAGAGACGACACAGACACGACACAGAGAAGACACAGAGATGACCCAGACTCATAGACTACACTGAGACGACACAGAGAATACACATATACGGCAAAGAGACGACAAATATATGACAAATAGACGAAGACACCGAGACGACACCTAGACCAAACAGAGACGACATAGAGACGACTCACTGTGTTGCATCTGTGACAACTAGTAGAGACCGGGACGACCCTGAAAACGAGATGACCCAGGGATTACCCCGACACAGAGACGACACAGAGACGACACAGAGACTACACCGAGACGACACCGAGAACGCTACTACAAGCACACGAGACGACTAATACTCGACGAAACACAGACGACACCGACACGACCCAGAAACACAGACGACTCACAGACGAAACCGACACTGGGACGACTGTGTTTCGACTCGTTGATGACCCAGAGCAGACACATAGAGAAGACACATAGTACACACAGATACCACAAAGATACGACGCATAGACTTCAGAGAGACGACCCCGAGACGAACCAGAGACCCATACACATAGCCGACCCACATACGACACAGAGACGATACCGAGACGACAAATACACGACACCGACACAGAGACGACACGGAGACGACACCGACACCGAGACGACACACAGACGACTCAGTGTCGTCTCTGTGTCGTCTCTTTGTCGACACAGAGACGACACAGAGAGACAACACAGAGACGACACAGAGACGACACAGAGACGGCACAGAGACGACGACACAGAGATG